>NC_139496.1:6616329-6874104 GCF_008360975.1 Lichenostomus cassidix | reverse complement strand
TGCTGTAGTGTGCTCAGCCGCTGGTTTGCTCGCTTTCTGCGCACAGCCGGAGAGCAGCAGAGCTTGTCCGGAGCTAAAACGCGCTTTAGGGCGAGAAAGCCGCGAAGGGCTCACTTCAGCCGGGGAAGGCTGCGTGCGGAGGGGGGTACTGGAAGAAAGCCTTCTCTTCACCTGCTTCCTTCTGGGACAAGTATATCTCGTGCAGATATGCATATCTGAAGTCGTGGCAAGCTCCTTTTCGTTCCTTTTAGCTGCACCTTATGCCCCTCAGTGCAAACGCTGCCAGGAGCTTGCTGAAGCAAAATCAAGCATTGTGAGCACATTGTGGCTGAAAAGCAGCATTCTGGTGTAATTTGAACGAGTTCTGACACGAACCCTGCTGCAGTGTGCTCAGCCGCTGGTTTGCTCGCTTTCTGCGCACAGCCGGAGAGCAGCAGAGCTTGTTCGGAGCTAAAGCGCGCTTTAGGGAGAGAAAGGCGCGAAGGGCTCTCTTCAGCCCGGGAAGGCTGCTTGCGGAGGGGGGTACTGGAAGAAAGCCTTTTCTTCACCTGCTTCCTTCTGGGACAACTATATCTCCTGCAGATATGCAGTCTGAAAAGTAAATTGAATTTTTTTGTTTAACACTAATACAAAGATTGTGTTAGTGTAGAGATGAATTATAATAGTTTCCAAAATAATTATGAAAACTGGACAAACCTTGCTAAACTTTAAGACTGAGTGATGTTAACATTGGATAGCACGACCTTTTTTTCTTCATAAAGAGGCTTTTAACTCAGTCAGGTTCTGCAGTCTACTTGAGGAAAATATATTTTTTAAAGAAAATCATGTCTTTCCTCTTAGCACTGCCTTTTGATGCTACAGTGAATGAGTCTTAAATCTGGAACTGTAATTAAGGTACTCACTTCATTCAAACAAAGTAATTCCTTTGATGTTTTGCATGTTCCCCTTCAACTACAGCAGATATCAAAAGTCTGTTAATTAACAAAGATGATTGAAAGGCAAAATAAAATGCTGTTTAGTGTTTCTGGTTTGGAAATAACAAGACAAAGCTATTCTGAAGTATTTAACATTTGAATGTAAAAGCCAAATCTTTATCCATGAATCACTGTAAATGATCTGATAATGTCAGACTGTGTCTAAATTGATAGAAATGACTTTTAAAAATTTCAAAATAAACTTAAATTTTCATTTAAAGGATTTGCTTTTTATTTGAGAACTCATTGAGAATGCACTTTTGGTCTGCAGGGGCAAAGTGATGAAGGCAGCAAAATGGGTGAGTTGCATTTCACTGTCAAACATTGTACAGAAGAGGGGGGGCAGCACCTGAATGACTTAATTGTCTTAATATTAGCTATTGATGGCTGTTGTTAAATGTTATTGCCCTCTCTTCTTCCCTTCTTACTTCAGCATGCTTGAATGACTTTAAGACATTTCCATTCCTGTTTAGGTTAACTGATCTGTGTTTACAGTTGATGGATTGCAACCATTCTTGCAAGTCTGCAGTCTCAAAGAGCAAAGTTAAGAGAGAGCACTCAGTAAAATAATTTCCCTGGGTAATATTTGGCTGAAGAATTAACATAACGACGAGAGGGAAACTCACAGCAGTCTCAATATGAGATATAAAGTAAGCTCCATTTTATTTCACCAAATGAGAAACTTATATACTGTTACAGAAGTTACTATTCCTAGCTACACACACACCTGCAGTTTGTTCTCACACATTCAGGGATCCTCCTGTTAACTCCCTTATTCTTTTCTCATAACACTTCTGACTCCCTAATCTTTCTCATGACATTCTTCCCACAGAACATTCTCAGGTAAACAAGCCACTGTAGCTTGTTGGAATTTTACTGAGGCCTGAGAATGCTGAGGCCCTGCTCAGGTTTATTCAGTTAGCATAAGTTTTGCTGGAAAACTGCGTTTTCCAACAGTTTCCCTGTTTCGCTTGTGAGAACAGACGTTGTCTGTTATCAGATTAATTTGCTTTGCTATAAGTAATTCTTATAATTAGAATTGTTATAAATTTACTTAAGGGAATTTCACTAGTTATTTAGATATGTTGCCATGGTCTAGGAACTGTCATTGCTGAAAACATTCACTTCACAGGTAAAGCTTGGAGAACCTTTTCCGGACAAGGACTCCAAGTTTACTTGGAAGAAGGTTTAGCTTTTATAAACTCAATTTGGCAAGTCAAAATTATTTGATCACATTTTGATGCAGAACACTTGGGACTCATGGCATGTTTCCCAACCAATTAGAACCAAAGCTTGGCCAGAGCTTAGGTGCTAAGTGGAAGGGTTTTCTTAGAACATCTTATAAACAAGCTTTGATTAATATCAATAAGGAGAGTGTCTTAACATGTTACTATTTTTGTAGATAACTATATAAGGTGAGATGAAATATTTGAAAACAGTAGATATTATCATTTGACTTTAACTAAGGAAGATAACACTGCAAATGCTTTTTGGGAATAATAATGTAAACTAACAAATTTAAAACTTAAAATTAATATCACTAAAAATGAATAAAACTTGATCTTAATAAATCTGCTTTTAAACTAACAAATAGGACTTAACTATAATGGAATTTAAAATTGATATCACTTTAACAACTTAACTCTAACAAGATTTAAAACTTAACAGAATTTAAAATTAACATCACTTAATATTACTTAACAGAATTTTAACTTTAACAGAATTTGCAACTTAATAGAATTTAAATTCACTATTACCTAACTTTAACAGAATCTATGTTTAACCAAAAGTATTTAACAGGTAGTTTAAACTATTCAGTATAACTTCACCCACAGGTCCTCATTCACACATCAAAACTCTCAAGAAATCAAAATCACACTCTCATCAGTCACAGGCTTCATCTACATATTAAAGCATTCGAAAAGCAAACAACACTCTCACTAGGCCTACAGTATTCACACATACACACAAATGCTTTAGCAAAATTCAGCTTTCGTTTAAGGCTTTTAGTATTCAAGGTGGTTTTTTTTTTGTTTTTTTTGTTTTTTTTTTTTTGATCAGGATAATATCTTGTTACAATGCTTCTTTATTAGTAAATCTCTGGAAATAGGTTTTGGTCTCGGTGTCAGTGCAGCCAGGCTGAAGGAAGAGCCGATCTGCTCCATTCTGTATCAGACTGCTGTTTCTGCTAGCAACACTGTTGGTTAGTTCTGGGTCGCTGCTGAAGCTGTCAATCATTTCCTCATCCTTGGGGAAGAGTAGAGTTTAGAGTTTCACCACAGACGTTACAGTTGGGGCAGTGAAGGAGGCGTGGATGGCTCGCGGCTCCGCCTACCGGGGCACCCTCCGGGACCTCCGCTGTCGCCGTCATTTGACCGGAAACCACAGCTGGAGCAACTTCCGCCACAGGTCTCCTTGTGTGGCGTGCCGGCGGCGCGCAGTGAAGGGTAGGGGCCGCCGCTGCTACTCGGTCACTGGTCACTTTGTGTTTGTTCTTTTTGTTTCTACAAGCTTTTGTGCTGTGAGTATCTCTGTTGCAGCGGGAACACCAAACTTTTTTGTTACAGTTCTTTTGTATGCGTTTTTCACTCCCACTTCGATAACATCGGGATGATTTCTGGTTACTCTGTTTCTTTACCCACGATATTTGAGCTCTCTCAAACAAAGCAGCTAAGATGTTTTTCGTTGTAAAATTGCCAAGCTCTGTGATACATTGAGACAGGAACAGATTTTTCATCCAATCGGGTAACTTTGTATTCTCGGCTGTCGGCAGCGCGCAAGAGCTACTATTCTCCCCCCCCTCCCTGGCGGGGGGGGTTTCCCCGGCTGCGTGGCTGCAGAAGTTCCCCGCATAGCAAAAACAGAACAGTAACTCACAGGTTTCTCTCTGCTTCATGCAGCTGTTATGTCCTGTGCCGTGAGCCACGCAAGGTTTTGCTCTGTGGCATGTTTCTGTAAGCAGGCTACGACTTTACTCCATGGTTTGCCAAGCTTTCTTGCAATTTTATCACAGTCCAAAAGCAAAACAGCTCCGTAATTCAACCACTCTCCCACACTGAATACTGTAATAGGATTTGTAAAAAATCCATAAGCTTGTCCTACCACTATCAGGCCCATTAAGTGTGATAGGCTACTTTTACTGAGTCCGTGCTTTTCTAAAAAGCATAACAATAAAAATTGGGCTACCTCTGTCTCCATTCCGTACCAGCTGGGTTTAAAGTTACGTAGTCGCCGCCGTCCGCGCTCTGCTGGGGCGTCTCTGCTTATAACGCGGTCGCCACGGTCAGTGCAGCCTTTCCGAGGTTTATTAGCCCATCCGGAAGCGGGTCTTTTTTGGCCCAGGCTTTCATAGCCCCCCGGCGCTGCCCCGGGGCCTCTCCGGTCTCGTCGCTCTCTGGGCAGGGTCGTAAAACCCTGCTGCCAGTGTCCATGGTCGTCGGTTCTAAATCCTGCTAACTCCGTATCACGTTGGGCTCACCATTTAACATAACGACGAGAGGGAAACTCACAGCAGTCTCAATATGAGATATAAAGTAAGCTCCATTTTATTTCACCAAATGAGAAACTTATATACTGTTACAGAAGTTACTATTCCTAGCTACACACACACCTGCAGTCTGTTCTCACACATTCAGGGATCCTCCTGTTAACTCCCTTATTCTTTTCTCATAACACTTCTGACTCCCTAATCTTTCTCATGACATTCTTCCCACAGAACATTCTCAGGTAAACAAGCCACTGTAGCTTGTTGGAATTTTACTGAGGCCTGAGAATGCTGAGGCCCTGCTCAGGTTTATTCAGTTAGCATAAGTTTTGCTGGAAAACTGCATTTTCCAACAAAGAATGTTTTAGTTAAGGATGGTCAGTCAATGTTCTGGTCACTTAGAAGCCATAGGTGTGCTATTCTACACATTAAAAAACAGTAAGTATTTTTAAAATTATCTCAGTGAAATAAGACTTACTTTTTTTTGTGCAAGTCATTCAAATGATTAAACTTTCCTGTAGGTAAAGTGGACAGCCACATGAAGGTTTTTAAAAGGCTTTAACCCTTTTTTGATAAGGCAAATAGAACAGGGTTATTAAAGCACTGCCAGGTGCTAAAGTCTGCAATTTGTACAAATTTTCTGCTTGCTTCAAGTTTAGAATGATGCTCTATAGCCAGGCTTAGTGACCCAACCTTTGGTGGTACTAAAGGTTTTGTGTGTATGTGCTGGATGGATGAGTGCCTGAGGACTCCTGAGTGACGAATTCAATTTAGAAATTGTTACTACTTTGATGCTTGTCAAAATTTATCTTCTTAACAAGTAGTTTGGGTCTTAAGGAATTCTACTATTACAGAAATTCAAAATAGCTCTTTCTAAATCCCATGTTAATTATTTTGAAGACTACGCAAATATGTTGGGGTTTCTTTTCTCCAAGAATAAGTTTGTGAATGAGACATTTAGTATCACTAATACAAATTGTGAACACCCCAATTTGTTGTGTTTTAACACTGTAAATGATGGGGTTTCTTTATTCTTGTGTGATAAGGTAGCTTGTATCAATCACAAGTTCTTGGTGACAGCAAAAACTCAGAAAACTAAAATTCTTCTCAATGCTATGCAGATATGAGACTGTCGTAAATCTTTATTATTGGTGCAACATGCTCCAGTAGGAATACCTGTTTGTAAAGAGAAAAATACAAGTCTGAGCAGTTCTTTGGATTTTGTTACTAAGTGTTGTTAGCAGTTTGAGTGTTGTGTCCTCTGGTGGATGCTGTGTGTGGCTCATGGTGAGTTGTGCTGAACTCTGACATCCCTCAGCAACGCTGGGCTTCCTGCTGCTGCATCTCAGTGCATTCCTTCGCATAACTCAGAGAAACACTTTAATGTTACTGGAAACCTTTCTCCAAAGACTTTGCATCAGAGTTCAGAAAACTCTGCCTGACACTTTCTTAATATTAAATTGCACCTATTTGTGTAGAAATGGACAACTGGTGCAGATTACATTATGAACTGCCCTAATGGTTTTTGATCTGTACAAATTGCCATCGGCTATCAGTGCCAAGTCCTTAAACAGTCATTGAAACAACCCCAAACCTCTCTAGTTAACTTCCCCTTGCTGTCTTTATTTATTCCCTCCTGTTCCCAGGGCACACATCTGTCCTGGCTGCTCCAGGTTATTTCTAGCAAGCTGTATTTTCTGAGGTGTCTAGAGGAAGCCAATGTCTTAATTTTGATTAGCCAAACTAATTTCAAAGTGTTTTTACATTGCTGAAGTCTTGTCCATGTGTAAACTTCCACAAGTTCAGTGAAGGGAGGTGTGTTTAAGGGATTTTACTTTATGATGGTTTATTTGGGATCTTCTACTTTTAAGGTGTTCCTAATTCGCTTTAGCTAGAGTCACTCTTTAAAATAGAAAGAAGAGGAATTACCATTTTTTTACCAACCGTAACTAAATCTTTGACAATGTATCATTTTCAGAGTAAGGAGCTAAAGAAAACTTAACTGCAACAGATCAGAATTATTTCCCTTGATGAAGAAGTTTGAAGTAATCAGCTGTAGAGTGGATTCTACATGTAAGTGATTTCTGAGACTTTAGTTCATGTGAAAACAAGGTGCACTCTCAAGTAAGCAGCTCATGCAAGTAAGAATAAGGAAACTAATCTTGAGGTTGTGAAGACTGGCAAGAACAGATTGTAAATTTGTACTGTATTGTAGGTGAGAACTGTTGTTTCAAGATATGCAATTTACTTATGACCTAACAGACAAGCTAATGGTGTCATGAGCTCTTGCCTATTCATGTTCGGGCTGTCTTCATTTCAGGTAGTTTAAAGTTCATAATTTTCTAATGCTGTTTTTCCATAGAAGCAATTATGGCTACTGTAGACATCAACAAAGATGGATTGGGCATTAAAATGACTGAATATTTTGTATTTTTGGAGGATATTTCTCATGACTATTTTAATGGGTATAGTTCAAATTACACTGCTTCATAAAAATAGTGCTTACTTTGAAAATCTTGTTTGCTGGTTTATGAACACTGTTGGCTTTCAGAGTTCCAGCAGTATCATTTAGAGTGATATTTCAGTCTAGAGGAGGAGAATTACACTTAACTAATGGTTTTAAACAGGATGGTAAGTGATTCTTTAAAACTGTTTGGAGGCCTACCTCATTCTGATGTAAGTAGTTTTTTTGTGGGGATCATTTAGGAATCAGTCTGCAGAGTTAAATCTCATAGTAAATATAGTTTGACATGCCCAATCACTGCTGTTGGGAAATACACCAGTTCTGTTCTGAGGAAATGCCATCCCATGAAAAACATCTATTGGAATAATCTAGAAAATGTTGTGGTCTGTCTGTTAAGCCTACTGCAAAGTCATCATTAGGCAGTAATTTCTTGATTTATCTGGTAAGAAATGAACAACTAAATGAAAATTGTCATATTAAAGTTCCAGTGGGAAACTTACTAGGCCTGGCTTGTACCCAGAACTGTCTGGCCCTTGCTTGGACTTTTTGGCAGCACTGTGCAGCACAAGATGATCCAGATGTCCTCTGTTCTGAGCACTGTAAATTTGAGACAAAACCAGCTTTACTAAGCAATGAATTGGTAATCCTTAAGGGTTCTCCCAGTGACCCTGAACAGTTTGCAGGTCACTAGTACTACATGGGCTGGCAGCTACATTTATTGTAGTAAGAAAACTAAAACTATTTATTGTGGTCACTGTTTGATGGCAACAGCAAATACAAACTAGGAGCTAACTTGCAAGTGACCAATAAAATATTTCAGGGACTTTCAAGTGTGCAAAAAAAAAGAATTTTCTTAATCACGTAGCTAAGATTTCCCGCTAAAATTAGTGCCATGGTTTGATATGAAAATTGCATGGTGTTCAGGCTTTCTTGATTTTTGCTCTGTTGTGAGTTTCCTTTCATCTTACCAGCCCTGAGAGGGGTACCCTGCCATGTGGCTCCAATACAGCTTTTGTGGTTGGCCCTTCCTCCTTTGGGGTAAAACCTCAGAGTAAAATCTTGCAAGAAGACATGCAATTACCAGCCATGCTCTGCCAGATTATTTTTAGATTGTTCTTTGTAGCTGTGTTTGTTCTTTGTCATTAAATCTTTCCCTAACTCATACTGCCATTGCTGTTTACCTCAGTGCTGCCAAAATCTTCTGGCACGCTAATAAGGTAGAGTGAATCCAGAAACTGCAGTCCTTGAAATAAAGGTGTTCCAGGAGTGCAATTCTGAGACATGCCTGTTCTGCTTTAGTCAAGTCCTCCTCAGACATCCTTAGTGTTTGACAGGTAAAGTCATCTGACTGCTTTAAATATACTTGGCTTGTTATAACGAGATTGAGTGTTGCTCAGCAGTGCTTTGTGCTGCCTTGAAAACCGAGCGTTCTTGAGAACTGGAGTGTTAGTGGGAAGGAAATGAGGTGAACTGTGGGAACTGCTGGACACAAAATTAGAGAAAATTACTGCTTTCTGATAGGTAATCTACAATGTGCACCAGCAAAAAGTAATCCCAAAGCCCAATCAGCCTAACACTGTAGCCTTGTAACATGGAATGTCTCAGCCCTCTTTTGGAAATGCTGAGTCTGCACAGCACAGGTGTCGTGATCCACAGGAGGATTTGCAACCCAAACCAGGCTGACTTAGTGATCTTCAAGATCATTAAAATTGCACCTCTCCTTGTTGCTACGAAAGGTACAATTCTTTGTGTCCTGATAACTCACACTTACCTTTAGGCTCCCTCTATAGAGCCTCCTTTCGGAACAGGAATGGTTTGAAAGATTGGCCCAACAAATTAGGGTTGATACAGTGAGACTGGATCAGCATCAGTGTGTCAGAGTGATGAAGGGAAAACCACTCTGAAGGATTTTCAGGAGAAAATGAACGAGGAGAAGTGCTGAATCCTCCCCACTTGCAAAGCTGTCTTTGAGAAGCAGACTTTCTAGAGAGGAAAGAATCCTTAGGGGAAAATCCAATTGAAAGTAATGAGGTGCAGAGGAGGCATAGTCTCCTTTAGAATAACTCTTGTATTCACATGAAGGAATGTTACTGTCCCAGAAGGGCTTCATCTTTAAAAATAATGAAATTTAAATAAATCATCAAACTCCAGATATGTATCTTAAAATGAACTTGTGCCTATTGCTTCCCAGCTCATGACAGAAACTTGACAGGATGCTTCTGTGGCTCACCTAGAAAGGAAACTTGCAGGTCCCTGCTAAAAATGCAGATATGATTGTCACTTTGGTGAGAACCTTACTATTTTGCAAGACCTAAGAAATGCATTTGAGTTATTCTCATACTGTCCATTACAGGATGCTGACCAAACCTCATAAACAAGCTATAATGCTACTTAGGATAACATTTTCCAGACTAAAATAAAAATATCACTGGAAAATTAATCAGAGTTCTGTTTGCAACTAAAATTTTTCACCCAGACTGTTGCTTGAGTGGGAAGAAGGAAGATAATTAAACTGATCTAAGTGATGAAGGCTCTGTTTTTGTCAAGGAAGTGGTGCTAAATTAACTTCTGGCCCAGTGCATTAGGTGTGCTCCTGAAATGCATCTTCCAGCCCAGTTTTGTTGAAAAGGGACCCAGCTGGCTCCTTGGAGACCACTCAGCAATACACATCAAACCTGGTAAGTGATGGTGATGGAGAGATTTGCTTCCCAGGGGTGCCTTTGATCTGATTTAACATGCTCATGTAGCTGCACCTGAAGGCCTTCAGCTTAGTATGCAGAGCCTAGTTCTGTGTAAAATTGTTGACCTTTTGATTAGTTACAAGGGGTTTGAGAATAATTAATTCCAACAAGCTGGCGCAACAAGTAGTGAAGCATGGGAAACATTCAGTCCCCCAAGCATTCAAAAATAACTAACTTTAGGTAGATGTTGTCCTTCCTTTTCCTCAAAAATCTAAGTCTGGAGACCATTTTAAGTTGCCTTCTGGCTTTAGTGCCTTATGGATAAGACTTTTTTTGTTTTTTTTGAAGCAAGGCTGTTGTTAGCAAAAGCTGAGATTTCACATAGCCATATGTCCTCTGGCTGGAACTTGCTGGCTTTGCTTTTGTTAAAGCTGATGCTCACCATTTTTTGTGGCCTTTTTTTTTTGTTTTGGTTTGTTTTTTTGTTTTTTGCAAACTGCAAAGTTGAGGACCCCTAGGATTTTTTTGTTGGGTTTTAATTGTTCTATTCTTAAGACTTCTAGGACTGTGGAACGAATCAAGTATTTTAAAACGAAAAATGTACAATGATAAATGTCCTTTCAGAACAGCACTGCAGTGTATGCCTTCTAGGGCTAGCTTGCTTTTAACAACACCCAGCAGATGCTGCAAATGTGGCTTTTGTGTTAGGCAGGGGTTACTTTATCTGCATGTTGGCAGCTGCAAAAAGGGGATTAGCTGAGAAAGAAAGCAGGAGGGAGGGAGCAAGATGCATCTAGCTCCCGGTCTTGATTTCTAAACTTCCAAGTGGCCTTGAACCCTTCTTCCCATCGGAGGGTTTCCTTGTGACTAAGGCGAGCTGCTGGGTGGTGCCCCCGAGTGGGAACAGAGGAGCCATTCACACACTGCGCTGGGGAAAGCTGATTCTGTGAACTTTCTGTTGTTACCTTAAATTACCTCTTCTGTCTGCCTCCCGATGCCAATGGATAGATTTTAAACGAACAGACTATAGTGTAATTTCACTTATGTTTGCACTCAGTTATGGATCTTGGAATCAGTTAAATTTGGCAGAGTGCGGCAGTGCCATTAACACCGTGGCTCTGGGTGTAGCAGAATGGAAAGCAGGGTTTATTCCCTGAGCTGGCAAGGCAGGATTGTGTGAGCTGCGCTTCCCTGCAGGACCCCGCTGGATGCCGCGCTCCGCGGCTGCTGCTGCGGCGCTGTGTCCGCAGCCCCAGCTAGAGCCCCGCCGTACGGGGAGCTGCTACAGGAGCTTCGGCATCCCACCAGCGCCCTGCGGAGCTCAGTACATTGCCATTTTTCTTTTCCGGGGGTTTCCTGCAGAAAGGATACAACCGGATTCCCTCGGTGCAATGCAATACGGAAGCCCGAGCGGCGGTGGCTCGGCAGCACCGGGTCCGTGCCGCCCTTCGGCGGGGCCGCGCTGCCTGCGCGCCCCGCTCCCGTCTCCCTGCAGCGCTACCTTAAGGGGCTGGTTGACATCAGCCGAGTGGGCTGGGCGGTGTGGGTGGGATTTCCTGTGCTGGAGGTCAGCTGCTCCCGTCCCTCTGCCGTCCCTCCCAGCCGCCCGGGTCCCGCTCTCCCCGCGCCGGAGGGACCCGCATCCTGCCGGCTCCCTCCTCTCGGGTTGGATTTACATAGTGATGTGTAAACTACAGGATGCCCAGCAGCACTGGAAAGAGGTTTAAACCTACTAAATACATCCCGGTCTCCACAGCAGCTGCCTTATTAGTGGGTTCGACTACTTTATTTTTTGTTTTCACGTAAGTAACGCTCCGGCGGAGGGGGGGCTCGGGCTGGGGCCGCCCGACCCGGCGGGGGGAGGCGGCTGGGCTTGTCAGTCCTCCAGGCCCCACCGCTGCCGGTCCCGCTCCCCGCCTGCCTCCTGCTATCCCTGCCTGGCTCTGGTTTACAGAGGCTCACGATCTCCCCGTATCATCAAATGTGCCTGACAGTCAGATCCACCATTTCACGGCACGTAAAACCCCATCAGCCTCCCGCAGCTGCCGGCTGTGTGCATCAGAGATGCCGGAGCCCCTGTGCCCGTCTGTGCGAGCAGGGCTGGCTGGTGTACGGGAGGGAAATGCAGCCCCAGCCGCGGCGGTGCCGACAGGCGTGCATCCAGCCTGTGTCTCAGCTGGCCGGAGTCTCGGTGCTTCGGGAGGGAGAGCTGCCTTCTCCCGTCAATCTCTCGCCTGTCTCAGGGTTTATCCGGCAGAGCCTTTTGAAGTGGAAGGAATCCTATTCTAAGCATTACCGATTTTACATATTTTTATGTAACTGTTCCTGAAAGCTTGAGGAGCTAATGAACAAATTTACATTTGCTTGAAGGAAAGACGAGGAAACTTTTCCCCTCTCTGTTTCCTCTTCTCTCATTCCCTTCTCCCTTAAATGCAGAATGGAGCTGTGATTGCTGTGTCGGCTTGCAGCTCTCCTGTAGTTATATTAATATGTGAGTGCTGTAGTGCTTCGGCTGGTTCCTCTCCCTTGCCATACACGAGTTCCGTAGCTCGCTAACCCTTTCTGTGCGGGGGTAGCAGCACCTTCCCTGCAGAGGTGTCGGTGTTTCCAGAGCTGCTACAAAACTGTGCCCTGAAAGGAGCTTTCACTAAGCTGCCTTTTGGGAAGGCAAAAAGATGGCTATTGCATATTAAGGTGTATTGTTCCACTTATTTTGGAACTCTGTTTTCCTTGTTTTGCCATTGCTATTTTTTAACCGAGCTCACTGAAGCTGTTGGAAGCAGAAGGCTCTGTAAGAGTAGGAGTATGTGTCTGTGTCATTATCTTTCGTGGTTTGGCTGTGATATGATTCTTGATGTTTCAAAATGCTCATCACTGGTATGGTAATCTCAATGTAGCATTTCAGAATAAAATGTAAATGATGTTTTGTCTAACAGTTTCTTAAATCAGAACAGATTTTGACACTGAGTTTTGCTCTTGACTTAATGTGCCTTGATTTTTCATTGCTTGTTTTCAATGCATTTGATATGAAGTATGGGTAAATCAGGATATTACACTTTCAAGAACTGGTCAAGCCTCAAGAGCTAGTACAAGTATCAGCTATCATTCATCATTTGGGCATCTAATTATAGTTTGGTGCTTACAGGCAAACACAGGACAGAAGTTGGCTTTTGTGATGCACCTGGTTGATGCTGGAGTGGTCAATATTAAATGGTTAAAAAAAAAAGGAGGGGGGCCTTAATGCCAGCATTTATTTTTCTGGCTGCTTGAGAAAGGGATTTATGCTAAGCTTGTTTTGAAAGCTGTATGTTTGTTTTCATATGATACTTCCAGTGTAGAGCTACAAATTGCTTAGTGATGTAAGACTTTCCTGGTAACACAGTTGTTGTTGAAACATCCTTTTGGCAGCAGGACATCAACTGAGACGTTTGTTTTACAATTTGTACGGAAGAAGCAATTGGTTTTAATCTGTTACTGAATCTGAAACTTCACTCTGCTCTCTCTGTTATCAGTGAATAATTACATGCAAAATGAAGTATTTTAAGGTTCTCTCCATATTGTAACTTGGCCTGTGTATCTTGAAGTGTTAGTAAATTTTTTGAGGATTGTCCCAGACATACATTCTCTGCTGCTGCCAAGTCTTGTGTGTAATAAAAGTAACACATAATTGAGCAACTGTTGTCAGGCAGAATGTGAAGTCCTGTCCATTCAAAAATACTCAGATGTATTTGTATGGGATTGGTGTTTTTCATGCTGAGCAGTTTTAGTAAAATCTATCTTTGTTGTGGAATCAAAGCAAGCCATATGCATGAGATTAGTTTCTTTTGTGTGGTGGTGGGATTTTCCCCCTTTCCTATGCATTTCCATTTTTTATCTTATTCCACAGGCAGTATTCTGTCTCCTGAAGATCTTTTTGTTGTGATACATTATTAAAGGCAGAGGTAGACCTGAATTTTCAGGTGTGTTGATTTGCACAACTTGTTTGATGTTGGATAGGTCTCTGATATGCAGCAGTTGAAACACTGGCCTAAAATTGTTTTAAGCAGTGCTTTTGATACAATCCATGCTTGCTTGTCATAGCACAAGACCTTAATCAGATAAGATTTACTGGTGTGTTTATTAATTCCTTATTTGTGTCATTAATCTCGAAGGCTGCTGTATCTGTTAATGAAGTAACCTGTGTATAAATGCATGAAGCTGAAGATGGATGGGACTCCTATCAAATTTTGGTCAGATCACCTCAGTGGGATGTCAGGGATTTGAGCAAGTTCAGCACAGTGGACTTGAATAATAGAGGATAATATACATGGAAAAATTGAATAATAACTATTTTTAAACCACTTACTGAATAGAAAAAATAATCGTTTTAGGGCATTGGAAACATTTCTGAGTAACACGTATGAAAACAGAGGCTCTGACTTGGCTTTTTCCCTAGACACATTTGTGGGCTCATGCCACACATTATGAGTGTCTTCTGCTGGATGAAAAGCTCTTTGAACTTGAAGGCCAGGGTTAGCTTTTTAGCAATGTGGTTTTTATTTTTAGCTTTTTTTCCAAACACCTTTGCTAAAAAGCAGCACATAAAGAGTGTTTGAAATACACAGTGTCCGCTATTAGTTCATCATGGTGCTGATCAGTGGTAGTTATAGGAAAATTCCATTTTAGATTCTCCTTTATTCTTTCCCCTCAGCTAAGCATTTAAGATTCACTGTATCGCTGCTGTATTTCTTCTGGTTTTATGAGGGGGAACTAAACTATTTAGCTATCAAGATTATTGCTTGGAAAGGCAACTAAATATTGCAGTTGTATTATCACAGGCTTTTAGCACTCCATGTGTGTTCCTTCAGTAATAAATACAGTGTCTGAGTAGGTGGTCTAATTTGTCACAGTGGGAGAGTAAACAAGCATTAACTCTAAGCATTATGAAGAACGTATCAGTAATGTCGTATAGAATGATTAAGTTAATTTACTTATATGAGCAAATCAATCGGTGTAATGAAGGAAGAACCAATTCTTCTTAACATAGCATGAATCCAGTGATTTAGTTCTAGCAAACCTGAACTTATTTCTACCAAAATAATTTTTTCTTCATGTTTCTCATGAGGCTTTTTGTTAGAGATAACAATTTAACCTATTTCAGTGAAGTCTGTGCTCTGATGCCTTGGACTTCCAATTGCTGTGATGTAAACCTAATTGTGTTCATTCAAAGACCCTGAATTTCAAGAACTTACCACCTTATTTTAACTAGTATAACCTCAGTATTAGTAGAGAGTGCAGCTTAATTGTCAGCAAGCAGAATGTCACCTGTGAACAGTTGGAACCAATGATCTAAAAGGACTTTTTCAACCTAAATGATTCTCTAATTGTTCTGGGGCTAATAGTTCTCTTCACCTGCTTAAATTGGCTACTTACTGTAGGTTTTAATGCTGAGAACTTCTGAGGTGGTTCAGCAGCTGCAATGCCTGTGTCTGTAGATTACACAGCCAGCTGAAAGCATATGGTTTTCAGGGGAAACTGTGGCTCATTTTAGTAAGGAGAAAAAAGCTTGTCATTCTCTCACTGAATATTGTAGGCCTGAAGTTTCTGATAAAATACCCATTTTCAGACTATTTTCTGGAGCATGCAGCCTCTTGAGCATCTTTGAAATACAGCAGAAACATGTAATTCATAACAACGGTCTAGGTGCCACTACTTCTTTGATATAATGGTAGTAACACTGCTGTGTATTATTTCTTTAAAGGGGATAACAAAATGGGTAATTTTCTGGGTGAAGTGAAAGCACAAATAAGGTGAAAACTCATTCAGTCAGTTCTGAAAATGCGAACAACTTTGTTCCTAAGAGTCCTAATGGGAGATAATCGTAGATATACACCACAGACATCTGCAGTTGGCACTCTAATGCAGTCTGTGGCACACAGAATCTAATACCTTCAGAAAACAATTGTGGAGTGATAAATTGGTGTAGAAAAGCAACTGAAGTTGAAGCCTCTGTAGGGATGGAAAGAAAATAGAGAAACAGACTAAAGTTGTGCTGTTCAGATGGCAGAAGGAGGAAGAATGGCTGGTAGACTGTGCTCCATGGCAGGGCTGCTGGATTTACCTTAACAGGAAGGAAAGCTTGGCTTCAATTAATCGATATTTAAAGAAAAAATTGTGTTCCCCCCCATTTATATATCATGTTACTCTATTTCATGAACTAGAAAGATTCAGTGTTTCTGTAGTTAGACAGATATGAATTCAGATACACTTAGGATACATTCACCTCTTAAATCATAAGCACTACCCCTTCCTGCAGTTATCTGATCCTGCACTGGAACAGCCTTAACAGAAACAGGTAATAACACTTTAAAGTTTAAAACTATCATAACCATTCCGGGTGGTAGTTAATGAAAATATAATTATACATGTACCTAGAGTTCTTGAACTATCTGTTAGATCTCTTCCTCCCATGACTTGCATATGTTCACAGAGCAAAAAGGGAAAAATACTGTCTGCTGTTTTGACTTGGGTTTGTTTAGTCACTAGCAAAGGTCAAGCTAATAGAAGATCTTCTTTGCTTTAGTGAATTTGATTTGTATCCAGAGATGTTTTTCTTGCCTAAAGTATTTGGTTCCAGATGTTCAGATGTTCACTTCTGCCAGTTCAGTGTTCTGATTTCAGTTAGACCAAATGATAAAATGTGATTTAAAATGTATATTACAGATGTTACGGAGCTTCATCTGTAACACAGGTGTGTTTTGTACCAGCCTAGAGGAAATGGAACTGAATGCTGATAAGTAGATGCACAACAAAGAAAATAAAGATGAAATTGTAGCTCAGATTGTTTTATCTTGATATGCAACTGGACAGCATGAATTCTGCCTTGGAGTGTGGTCTTACATCCTTCTTATGATTTGGCTTCTGCCTAATAACTTGCCGAAGGCTGCTTGTGGATTTGGGAGAGCTCTGGTGGCAGTTGCTTGAGATACGTGATGCCAGAAGTTCCAGGTGTGCTGTGGTGTGGATGAAAGCTCATGGAAACATTGCCATTCCACAAATGTGTGTGGATGAAAGCTCATGGAAACACTGCCACTCCACATTCCCCCTCATCCTAACCAGATGGTCATATCAGATATCCTTGGCATTCTGAAAACTTCAGAGCACAAAGCTCTTCTACTTTGTCTGTTTCTAGCCATGCTAGGGGTCCATTTGATAGTGGTAGTGCTGATTATGAAAAAGAACAAATTCCTCCCTTCTTGAACTTTCTTTCCACACCATACTTCACTACTTGGAGTATCACTGTATTTCTGATTTTCTTTTATTTTTTTCTCTTTCCGCATGACAAACCAAGAAATCTCTGGAACTGGTAGGGAGGAGCTTCACTCACAGCCATGCAGGCGACACTATACAGGGGAAGAGAGTGTGCAAAAAAGCATGCATCAGTTTAATCAGGTGAATTTTAAAACTGCCTTCACAGCCTCATACTGATTTCAAGCAGTGCAGTCTGGCCTCCTGAGATACCTTAACATTTTCCATGTTAAATGCATCTTTAATGGCAGGTTTTTCCTGTCCACTCTACCTGCAGTCCAAAAGAGCTAATGCTTGCCTGGTTGACCTGAGTCATCTCAGTTGTCATGTCTGTAAACTTCTGAAAAATATTTGCTTTTGTTATGCCAAAGAAATGTCCTTTTACAGCGTGGCAATTTCATCTTGCTATAATTTTTTTGGAAATAGAATCCAGACAAACTTGTCATGCCAGATAAGATGGGCAGTCTCAATAGGAAACTATATTAACTGAAGTGTGAAAAGTTTTTTGGTTGACGTGCTTTTGTTTTCTTTTTAATGTTCTAAGAAGCCTCAGTTTTAGTGCTTTTAACTAGTTGATTTTATGATCTTTGCTTCCAAGGGGAACAGCAAAGCTGGCAATACAGGACATTTCTGAAAACTATTAAAATTCATTGTTTTAGAAAAAAGCCTGATATTTATTATCAACAGGAATATTTTTTTCTTCCTGTAGCTGGAGAAAGTAAAATAGAGAATCATCTTTGTTGAGGGCAGTAACTGGCTACACATTCAGCTGTGGATGCAGAGCTTTCTGCAGCTCACTGTACATCCAGTTTTGAAAAGGCAGAAGAGCTACTGTAATGGAAGTTTTTCCTGTACATGGGCTACAGCTGTAGTCAGTGTGTGATTTATGCCAGTAGCAACCTCCTTTCTATTTTTCTTAATAAGCAGAGATTAAGGTCATATGGAAATAGGAATGAGAGTGTCTCAATTAGATCAGGGTGGGCCTCTCAGCCTTTGTACATGAATATACGAGCAATTTTTCTTTTTTTTTCTTTTTCTCTAAAGTCCCTTTTCAGGATGCTAATTTAAATACTGTTCTTGTTTGTCCAAGTATGCCACATGTGTATCCTTTTATAAATAGAAACAATCTCTACAAGATTGTTCAAGCTCAGTTAGTTTGTCAGTAATGTAAACTAAGGAATGTTATTGCTGAAAACACAGAACTGAAATTGACAGATAAATACATGTGGTGACCTTGGAGATCTGATTTTTGAGGTTCATTACCTGGGATAGTTGCTAATTATACATATAACGTTATTGTGTAAACAACTTACTCTGCTACTACTGAACTCAGCTGTAGGACCCTGTGGTGTGGGGATCTCTGTGGGACCTGTGAGCAGTGACCTGGAACAGGTTTTCTGTGCTCGCTTAATGCATAAGCTACAAGGAAACTTTTCAAGGCCAACTCAGGGAAACCATGAGTTCTGTTCAGTTTGCATTGGAAGATGTCTGGAATACAGCAATAAAGTGGTGTAAGCCAATTTAGAGCATGAAGGAGATGCACACTGGAGTGGGGTACAAGTATTGTAAAAACGACACGAACTACACTTGTGTAATCAGTGCAGAAGTGGAACACTGATTTACTGGCCTTTGATTTGAGCCAGTAGATACAACACTTATTTCTCTATAATCCAAGAGTAATGTTCAATTTGGCTGCACAGTTACAGAGCTACCATTAATTGATCATTTGTCACTGGGAGCAACTAATGAAATTGAGAGGAAGAGGCATGGGGGTTGAGACAGAAATGCTGCAGTTTTTAATGGAAATTCTGTATTGTTCTTTTGCAAAGAATACCACTGATTGGAAAAACCTACTCAGCTTTGATCTTATTTTACCATGGAGAGGCGATTTTGGGGATCCTTGCTTCGTGATTGCAAAAATTAATTCCAATGAGTACACCACAGTGTAGTGTCTACTACATAAATCTTCAGCCAGTAATCTGTATCCAGAAAGAGGATTTAATTCGTCACTGATTGGTTTTTTGCAATTACTAATGCAGTTTTGCTAGACTTGCTTCAAAGCTGTCCAAAGTGCCTAAAATTCTACACTCTAAACCTATTATGCAAACATTAGTGAGGTACTTGATTCTTTGTTTTCCTCAGGATGGGTATTATGGAATAAACTGTACAGTAACCCATATTTAGATATTGCAGTGGTTACCATGGTTCTCTGTGAAAGTGTAAACACAGAATTTGTGCACTTCAAATGTGAAATCCTTATGAAATACCTGTACTCTGCTGCTGTGTGTTGAGATCATCCAGCAACAAAGGACAGTGGAACCAGATGCAGGAGAAATATCTCATGAATTTGAAATCTAAACAGTAAAGCAGCTGTTCCCAGAGTATGTGTGCACTATGAAAGGACTACTCTCCACAAAACCATGGTACACACTCAGACTAAACTAATTGCAGAATGTTCTTAAATGAACAAATTGCTTTTTAAGTTTGAGCCCAACAAAACAAACTTGAGACTGCTTAAATATATAAGGGCCTTCATAAATAAAGCCAGACAAAGCGTTACTCTCCCAGGATTCTTAAAACTAAATTGGCATTTACATTAGCTCTTATTCATGTCTTCAGGGAAATAATGTAATGTAATATCTATATCAACACGATTTAAGTACAGTTCTGGGAATAAAGAAAGCTTGGACATTTCTATAAACAAACATCATTTTAATTTAAACTTGGGTCAATCACAGAAATGCTTCAAAATGGAAAAGATCAGCTTAAAACTTTTCCGCTTACTCTGATCCCAGTCGGTTAGGAGAGGCAGGTATTTTCTTATGGAAAAACACTTCCTCTCCCCATTTTCAGCCAGTTTGGTTTCAAAAGTTATTTAGGATTATTTTCGTTGTGTATAACCTCCCTTTCAGTTCTTTCTCATGAGTAAGATCTTGTTTTGCATGTTTAGCTTTCTCTGAAGATTAATGCTTGCCCCAGCAGTAAGACTCTCCAGATGTGTTATGATCTAATAATGCTGTGGTTAACCCTTGTCTGCTGTCAGCAGCTTGCTGAACCACCCCCTGTGTTTTACCAAGCCCCAGCATTTGATGATGGAGTTTTCTGGCTCCAAGCAGCAGGAGACAGGCCTTGTGTAGGTGGGCAGCTCTCCCTCCGTGGGGTTTGTGTCTGGCACTGGGCTCAGGAGCCATTGCCCCGAGACTCCCCTGTGGAACCACACTGGTAACCTGGCTTATCCTCCAGCATTCCAAGGCACAGAGATGGAACAGGCTCTTGAGGAGGTCTGTATGGTCATCTTCACGTGGTCAAACCTGTGACTTTGACCCGTGACTCTAGGTCTCTAGGTTCTTGCTTCGTTTTTGGGGTGGATTATTTTTTTAATTACTGTCTCATTTCTCCATTGTATGGTGCATCAGTCTCACATCTTTCTTTTCTCTTTGAAGCTGGCTTTGCACATACTGCATCTTGTGTAAGTGGCAAGCCTTTGTGCAAGACCAATAAAAGCATCAACAGGCACTAGATTTTTTTTAATGTCTAAGTTTTGAGAGTTCTGTAGCAAAAGGTATATAAGATGGCTGCCTTCTGATAGACAGTACAAGTCAAACAGGAGATAAGAAGCCACTGAATCTGATCAAGTGACTTGTAAATCATGTATGGAAGTTGTAGCATCTGCAGCAACAAAGGGAATTAATATCTGCTACAGAAATTTCAGTGCAAAGACAATGCAGGATTAAAATAACATGGCTTGCTGGGTGTGGCCATTGAATCAATGCAATTTTTTTTTTTTCAGTTGTGAAGCAAAACTTCTAGTCCATGTCCAGATAGTTATGTTAGTTATGTATCAGAAATAAAATGCAAGGAGCACCTCAGCTCCTCTTGGCAGAGCTCTGCTGAGAATATTCCTTCACCTTACATAGTCTATTAATTTTGAAATCAAAACCTGTCTGTATGAGCAGTGCTCTCAGGAATCTGGGGGACAGTGGAGGAGGACAGGCAGATACAGGTGTTTTAGAATAGTGGCAGGGCTGGTTCCTTGAAATGAAGTGGTTCTGGTTATGTATCTGTACATTTTTAGAAAATAGCATTTGACAAATAGATTGCAATGATAATAAGATACCAGGTCTTACATGTGGCATTGAATTTGGCCTGCTGGTGATAATAAACAGGTTGGAAAATGTCTGTTTTCCTTCTCTGCTGCTTGAGTTGAGGCTTTGCTGGGGCAAAGCTGTGCTACTTCACAGGAAGTCTCCATCCCTTCTGGTCTCCAGTAGTGTAATTTGTGAATAAGGTTATTAGTGCTATAATCCCAGTTTAGGAAGTAAACTTAGGCAGAGAGGCACTGTGCAACCAGAATATTGGTGCTTAGGAAGTTTTGCACAAATGTGTCAACTCCAGACTGAAGCCCTGTCATCCCAGGACTCAATGGAGATCATTCTTTCAGAAAGGGCTTCTGAAGATTTGCTTAATTCTACAGTTTCTAGTTTTCTCTATCTACTGTCATTTTGGGCCATCAGTCATGCAGAAAGACTGTTTGTTTCTGGAACACTGCATGAACATATGAATATAGAGATAATGTACTAAAGCTTTGTTGTCTCTCTTTAAAAGTTTAATGGTAACATTGTAGTCTTTAAACTTTTATTTGTGTGTGATTCCACAATGACTAGTTACTTTTGCAAGCAATTTTTCTTGCATTGTATTACAAAGACTGGTGGGATAGAGCTAAACATGATATCTGTGGTTCAAGAACTGAAAAATTAATGATTCCTTCTCTAGCCTTCTGTTTTTTGATTTATAATTCATATCTGATAAGAGACATGCTCTTCTGAGCCAGATATCATCTCTCAATTTACATCTAAGTGGGGGCTTTTTAATTCTTCCTGTGGTGGGTGCTGGAGGGTTTGAATTTTGGGCCCCAGAGTGCTCCTGAAGAAGGTTTCCACACCTACATTTTCTCCACCTCTCATTTCCTGCAGACTCTTCACCCTCTGTAGGATCTGACCCCAGGACTTGCATTGACCCCCGACGTCACAGCTGCTGTCACAGCCCACTGCCATGGCCCTTGACTTTTAGCATAACCTAAGTACATGGTTTACCTTTCAGCGGTGCTTGGCAGCAGAAGGAAATGGAGAACTAGGGGGTTTTAAGTGTCCTGAGTAGCTGCTTCCAACCACTCTACCTCTCAGGGAGAGACATGGCCATGGACTAAGCTATGAGCCCTTTACTGAATACATCTTTCTCTTCCTATGTTTGGTCTTTTCAGTCACTCTGGGTCTTCCTGGACTTACCTGGCTGCATCTTGTCTGCCTCTTGTACTGTCTTTTTTGCTATTCTCTGTCCCTCTCAACAGGTGATCTCCAGGTCAGTCTGTTCAGGTCGATAAGGTGTTTTGCCCAATGCACACACAAAGGGTGATCCATTGCTTGTTTGTCTTCTGAAATGCCAGAGCAGAGGCCTTACAAGATGGGATTAAAAATCTAATCCCATCTGTTAAACTGGGGTAGCTCTTAGGGGTTGATGAAACAACTCTTGGATATTGAAACTGTAAGTGCTCACAGTAGGCCACTGTCTTTATTATGACTTGCACATATTTGGCACCCTCTCCAAAGAAGCTGATCGATCAACATTTCTATCTTCTTCCCTGCTAAGGAGTTCTGTATTCTTAGTCTATGAATTTATTTGCTCCAGAACAGTAAACTGTGTTGCTGGCTAGTCAAAAGGGAGAGAGATGTGTAGCAATTTGCCAGTTACATTGTCTTCCTCTGGACACAAGAGAGCCCTGTTCAGTGGAGTGAGGCACTGATCCTGCATTTTTGTGATTAATATGTTTTGTGCTTTTGTTTGCGTCTTTGAGGGTGACGTTATTTATTTTTGTTGCCTCAACTGTTTTGGAAATGAGAAAAAGCCATGTTGAGTGTAATATTGACTTGGCATCATTAAAAAAGTGTTTCTTCTTGACAATTTTTGTCTTAGTTCCCCTCGAAATACATTTCTTTTGGGCTGCTTCTGCCATTGTGTATGTTGTGATACGTCTCCAAAGCAGCATACTATGCATGTGTGATGGGTGGATGCTTGCATGTCTGATGAGGGATTGATTCCCCTGGGCATGTGAGTCCTGCCAATTCCTCAGTTAGAAAACTTGAGGTTTTAATATACATTCTGTCTTTTAGTCCCCATTTGGCCTCTTCTTTTGGAAGGCATTTCTTTTCTTTTTTAATAAAAAAAAGCTTACAGTTATATTGAGCTAGTTAATTAAACAGCCTGCATCTAATTCAGATCTCTCCCCTCAGTTTCCTTCTCACTCTTTCTTAGCCGTGCCTGCTTAAATAACCTGATGAAGCTGTGTAAGAATTACTGAGATGGGGTGAAGCCCATCTAAAGGTAGTACCTGGATTTGATCTCCTGACCTGGCTGTTAAAATCCTACTGCAAAGTGATTACTCCAAGGTGCCCAAGGGACTGCATGCTTGGCTTAGATCCCTTGGAAGGCTCTTGGTCTTCCTGGCTTGGCTGGTTGTGTTCCTTCAGCTGCCTGTTTCATGCACAGGTCCTGGGCCTTGCCCTTCTAAAAGATGACTGTGGCCCAAGGATAGGATCCTGTTCTGTAACTCTGAAGTGATGAGCTTTTCAACAGGAGAAAAGAGTAACATTCTTCAGCTTCCTCTTGGAAATGTCTGAATTATTTTAGTTAAAGCCTTAACTGGGACAAATACTTTGCTTGAAGGGCAGAGGTAGCAGAAAGATTAGCAGCCAATCAGTTAATCTGGCAAAGTGATTCAGAATGGAAAATATGCAATATTGCTCATATATACAGTCCCATCTTCTTCCATAAGGTGACAGCCTTAAAAATGTATTGTTTGCTCTTTTTGTTCTTCTGAGTTCAGAAAACAGTGATATAAACTGAATTCTCTCTTTTAGAAGACATTTCAGACAATTTACAGTCTGCACTCATTTAAGTGGTAGGGGGCAGGATGGAAAGACAGGAGAATATAAAATAGTGCTATTATGAATTACTGTGCAGTAGGCAAGGATTTATTTAATTTCTCCCCTATCTTATGTATCTGAGGAAGAAGTTGCAGGGTGAGAAGGGATATTCTGATTTCCAAGGCAGTAAGGAATTTTGTATTTTCTCCCAGGTATACAGACACTTCACTGTCACTTTCCTGACATTACCTGTGATATTTTGAAAGCTGGTGGAGAGAAGGTACATCAAGGGAGGCTTAGACTGCTGATTCTTACTCTGTATTTGCCTAGCCTTGACAGGGTCCATGTTCAGAAAGCAGAATCTGTCAAAAGTCAATACATCTGGACTGAATTTCCAAATTATTATTAGCATTCTACATGCAGATTAGCTTTCTTTTTGTGCTTATTTACCTGTATCTTGGAAAAAGCCTTCGAAAATATTAGCAATAAATGAATACAGGATGAATGCTGCGCTAGGCACGCTTAAAATGCTCTCATGTATTTGAAATCTAAAATTCTTTCTTTCAAACTAAAGAAAATAGAAAGGAAAAAAGTCAGAACCCCTAAGGGGAAAGTACTGCATGTTCAGGTCTCTTGTCATGGCCTATTTGATTTATAAATATAAAAAGTGTTTGTGTTCTAGAGCTGTGGCTGGTCCAGTGTTCTTTGTTGTTCTCCCACAACGTGACAGTCATCCAAAAAGCTCCTTTCCATGCGGATACCACGGGGTTTTAGGTGCATTATGGTGTAAATGTATATCTGGATATAAACTGTCAATCTCCATTTTTGAGTGAGTCTTAAAGGAAAGTTCAGGCACAATAAAATAGACTTGTTTAGTGACAGTTCAGCATCACTTCACTTGCCATGTATGATCACCCTATCAAGAACTGCATCCTGCTGCGATGACAGTTTGCTGGAAACTCTCCACAGATTCATTGGAAGTTGGCTGAGCCCCAGCTCCACAAATTACTGGTCAGAAGAGACTGTTTGTAGGGCACAAATCTATTTAATTTATAGTGTTGATTTGCTTCTTTTTTTAATTAACACTTTAAAAAGTGTGTCAGCAGAGTGCCAAAAAGACAAGAAATGATCAGCTAAAACATTTTATTGTAGCATATGATGCTGTTCCATATTATCATGGAAACATGGCACTTAGATATGGCAATATTTTTTTCCTTTTGCTTTTGTTCATTTTATGGTCGGCAGCAATTTCAAATAAACAGTCTTCAAAACAAATGCTGGGGTTTTGCACTTTTTTCTTTTTACTACTTCTCATTGATTCTTATCACCTTTCCCTGAATTCTCATTAAGTCCAATATCTTATTGAATCTAAGGCTAACAAGTTAAGTTTCCTCCCCCTTCTAAATTTTTTTTCTGTAAGATTGCTTTCTGTCTGGTGTTTCTGGCTCAAAGAGGTGATTGGCAGCAATTACATAAGGAGTACACTAGTCTGTAGTCCTTTGGAGATCCTGCAAGTGCAGTCAGGATTAATAAAATCTGGCTGGCTGATTTTTGATGAAATCATCTTTCTCTTTTTTTTTTTTTTTGCTTTGAAGCATAATTTTTTCCTTTTTTTCATTGTTATTTCCTCAGTGCTCTGTGTGAGATCTGTCACTCCTCCATCCATTCCTTCAGCCTTGGATTGTGAGGGTAGTGAATGTCAGGATGAAAGATCAGAACTAGTGTTGACAGCAGTTTAAATGCATCCTTGCTTATGTTTCCTATAGAGTTTATAGCTTCAGTTTCTGGAAATACTCAGTGCAGGGAGGCTGTTCAGGTGCTGGAGCCATCGCTACAAGGCAGTTAGTGCTGTGTCAGGGCTTCATGCTGCTCCAGCCCAGCATGGAGCAGCCTGGCTGAATTCCCACTCACAGTTCTCCGTGGATGAATTCCCACTCACAGCTCTCTGTGGGTGAATTCCCACTCACGGCTCTCCCTCTGCCCTGCCCTTCCCGCATGCCCACCCAGCCGCTCTGGACAGGGCAGAAAATGGGATGAAAAGCCTCCTTGAGATAAAGATAGGGATATCACTTACCAGTCACCATCAGAGACAAAACAAACTCCACTCAGGGAAAATTAATTTATTGCGAATTAAAATACATTTGGACGGTGAAAAGCAAAGATAAAACCTAAATATCCCCCCCCCCCACCCCATTCCCTCAGGAAACATCCCCTGCTCCAGCACGGAGAGCTCCTCCGCAGGCTGCACTGTGGATTTGCTCCATGCTGGCTGCCAGGGAGTCCAGCACAGCCACTCCCATGGACATTGCTCACACTTTTCCCCTCAGAGCAGGGATATTCTCACTCTTTTCCCCTCACTCTGTGCAGGTTTTGCCCTCCCGAGGTGCCGCGGCCTGGCTCAGGGCTCCCCTCACAGAGCCCCAGCAGGCCCCAGCGCCTGGGCGCAGACACCCAAACCCCCAGAAATAAATACTCCTACATAGATGTTCCAGCAGTTCTACGTTTATGTGAGTCTTTACACACAGGAGAAGGAGACTGTGACCAAAAAATGCGGGTTTGACCTTCATCGTCCCCACCTGCACCGCAAGGTCAGTCAAACAAGCTGGGAGGAAAACGGATTTGGTTACTTTTTCCTGCATGTGACCTACTTGTATTTTAACAGTGCTTAACAATCTCTCTTCAGGAAAATTGCTGAATGTCGGAGTGCAGCAATGGCTCACTCTGATTTATGAAATTCCTCAGAATTTCCACTGTGATTCTGTGAGTCACATTAATGTGGCTTCTTCGGCTGTGACTCGAGGATCCTCTGTTTGCATGTTCTGCTTCAGCTTCTCTGTCGTGGTCTGGGGGTTGTTGGAGGCCAAGCTGGGGTTTTGTTCAAGAACAGGACACAAAGTCCATCAGTTCTCCTGCTATGCAAGCTGCTGGTGAAGAGAGTTCAGTGGTGGGAGGCTGTGGCTGGCAGCAGGTAATTCTGTGTAATCTCACCAGCCAACTGCATTGCTGCTGGAAAGCTTTGTCACTCCTGCTAACCCCACAGAAAACTTGATGGGGTTAGTTTTAACTCCACTAAAATGCTGGGGTTTGGTTAGAGGGCTGAGATTTTCAGAGGAAACTTTCCAGAGAATAGCTGCCTCACCTCTGGGGACTAGAAAAGGTTTAAAGATGTGGAAACTACCCACACTAACATCCATATAGTAGAAGGACAAAATGTGAAACATTTACCACACTTTTACAGAGATATGTTTGGGTAACTTTGGCAGCTGTACCCTATTATTGGAGAGTACATAGGAAGAGACAAGGAGAAATAATCATCTGTCAATGTCAGGAAAAGTGACTAGGTCAGAAGCTTTGTGAGAAATGAAGTTTCCAGAGTAGAAACACTAAAGCTTCAGCCCAGTTTGCAGTTTTCTCTTTTCCTGTCCTGAAGCACTCCATCATAATTGCCTTTGCTCATACTACACCTGTCAAGAGATGACACTGTTATGCATTAAATTTGGTAGTGTGACAGCAATGTGTTTTGCCCTGCCAGAATGGAGGCGGCTTGTGTCCATCTTCTAGTACTTGTTCAGGTCTACCAGCTTTTTTTTCCCCTCCTAATTTAGAAATAATGCCAAACAGTAACACATTGTGTGTAAACCAAATTGACTGTCCTTCCTGGGCCCCTTTAGAAATACTGGCAAACTGCTTTTAATGCCTCTGTTTATTTTGGTACAGTATCCAGACTGCTGGAAGTATGTTTATAGCACAGTCTAACAAGCTGAGGCTCCTCTCTAAGATTTCAGTGCCTCGTGGCCAGATAGAAAAAGCTGATGCTCTCTAAATATACTTTTATGTCAGACTCTGGCTTGCAGTAATAGTTAATACTACCTAAGCTAAGTTTGAGCAGCAGTTTTTCCTCAGCACATGATATGGTGATCCTTGTTACTGTGTTGTTCATCAGTCAGACTTATCAACACCTGTGGTTGTGAACATCACCAGCTGCATTAGGTCATCTGTATTTAAGCTTGATGACTTGATGAGAAACCATTTTAATTTACTATCTACCTGTGCAGCACGAATTCCAGGTCAACTTTGAAATCTGGTTAATGTTTTAGATGCAAGAAATGCAAGTATATGAAAATAGTGTTATTTACATTGAACTGAAGTTATAAGTCTGCTGTGAGTGCCTGGAGCAAATATAAGTGAGATATAAGCTGCTCTTTACTATACTGATGTGCTTTCAATCCACTTTAATGCAGTGGGTTTAATCTCCTTCATCCTTTCTTTCCAAAAAAGAAAGCCTTTTGCTTGATGCACAAGGACTTCATTAACTGGAAGACAATTTTGGAAATGTTTTATTTTTGTTATAAATATCTTTCACATAAAGAGAAAGACTGAAACATAAAATAAATTATAAGTTTGTTTTGAAACAGAAGAATTATTCTAAACATTGAACTGATAATCCTGACAGTGCAAGATTTGAATTGTTTAAATAAAACTTGCTGCTTGAAGTCACAATTTGTTTCCAAATGGTTTAAAAAGCCTGTTTGCCACATCTACTCATCCTGCCCATGTGAATATCCCCCTTCCCTAGTTACTCGTGGCTTGCAAGGACTTGATGCTCACTCTCCCTTTCTTCTCTTGGCTCAGACCACTGAACTTGTCACCTTTTTCTCATGGAAACTAGATGATACTGAAAAGTTGTCTTCCTTCTCCCTTGCTCTCCCAAATCTTAAAGCCACTGCAAAAGCTTTACTGTGGTTGATAGTTTGCTTACGTAGAGTATGGAGAATTTTGCTTCAGTGCCTGTTGGAAGGAGCTGAACAGAAGTGTTTTCCAGTGTGCCTCTGAAAAGTGCCTCTCTTGTGTTCACTTTTGAAATCTCATGCAGTCCCAAAGCTAATATTAGCAATGAGCTCTTAAGGCTGACTGGAGAAGAGAATTGATTTGGGGTGTAGAATGGCTTTTCTGTCAGTGTTTTGGCTAGCCCTGTCTAGTGTGGGCAGTAGTTAAATCTTCCTGAATTTCAAAAGAATGTAGGCATTTAAATGATTTACAGGTTATTAAAAACGTTGTTATCATACCATGACAGCATTTTAATGAATTACTTTTTAAAATTACAACTGGAACTAATATCTGCTGGAGTAGGAGCTCCTTCAGTATGTAGCAGAGTTGTTGCCAGGAATATATTGAATATTTGAAGCCTAAATGGATGTAGTGAGTCTAGCTGGCTCATTCAGTAAGTTGTTAGCAAAGCATAAAAATCCTCCTGTAGCAAACTCATCCTGTGCTTTCAAAGAACGTTCCTGTTCTTTACTGACAGAGTGAAGATTGTTTAAGTGGTTTGGGGAGGAATGTCCTTGTGTGTGCTTTAACTGTCTGGTTGGGGTTTACAATGCTCACCTGTGTGGTGCAAAATGTTTGTGTTCCTTATTACTCCTTCCCTCTTCCTGTGCTGAAATTGCTCAGAGCAGCAGCTTGTCTGAGACACAGCCCTGGCTGGCACCTGCAGCACCTGCTGAAAGGAAGGACAGTATTGCTTAGGGATGACTCACAGGAACCTTAAACCTGCTCTGTTACAAGCAGAAACTGCAGCTTCTTGAGGCAGCCAAACATGATCCTGGTGTGCCATGTTCCACCTTGGGCTTCTGGCCTTTTCTGAGCACCTGGCAGTGCCCAAGCCTGTTGTCTCATTCTGTGGTGCACTGGATTATCCCTGCTGTTCACCTGACTGTTTTTTTGCTTGAGCAGGTGAGGCCCAAATGAATGTTTTTTGAGGAAAAGTGACTGGGATCTACTGGATATTTAATCTGTGCTCTTTCAACAGTGCTGTTCCTCACAGTAGTGTTTTTTGCTGGCTTAGGGGACCAACCTGCACAGGAGAGAGGAGGAGTGAGAGGTAAAGTGAATCTGAGTGCTTTGGTCACTGTTCTGGGCTTTCACTTGGCACTGTGAAGTTTCAGGAAGGTGCTCAGGGGGCTGGCAGGGAGATTTTACTCCCACAGTAACAAGGATCATGTGCTGAGGAATGAGGCATGAGAGACCTTCCTTTGAAGTCTTTGGGCAGGAAGAAATCAGTTCTATCCTGCTGCCTCCCATTTTGTTTCTGGGGTGAAATGTGATCCAGAGTGACCAGGGACAGGTGGGCAGTGTCAGAGGTCCAAAAGAAGAGGCTAATAAAAATTCAGATCCTAAGGCTTAAACGTTTTTTATACATGTGCCAAGCTTTATATAAAGCCTGTCCTTCATTAGCTATTTTAAAACACCTCAGAAAAATGAAGTGACTCTCATGCACCAGTTGGTGACTTAAATTCCTTCTGTATATAAGCAATTTCATTCATTTAAGGTAGTGCAAAGGAGTATCTGAGTTTTTAGTGGACCTGATGTATCTATGTGTCATATTGATAGAATTATGAATACTTGAATGAGCAAATAATGCAAAGGACTGAAGTTGTCATAGTATTTAACACAAAAAAATGAGACCTAGTTACAATACGTTGGGTTTTTTTTGCATACCTGGTCTGTCACTGAACAGCAACTATGTATGGAACAAATTAATTTTTTTTTTTTTGGCTCATTTTTTTGCATCTTTAGTACAGCAAAGAAAAGTGACAAACTGCACTACAATGATTACCAGTTTCATTTCTGTAGCTGTGTGAACAACTAATCTTCAGTGGGTGCTAGCATGGATGGAGAGCAGGACTGAGAATTCTGTGTTGTAATTTGCAACTTCTTCAATCACTGGTGTGTACTGCATGATTTTTATATTCTAGTTACAAAATTTGAAAATGCACATTCTCAAAAAGTCGTGTTCTTAATGAAAAGTGCAATTCACTTGCTGGAATTTTGTCCTCTTATCTGCTCTGTGGTGAAAGGGAGTATGTACTTGGCCCTGATAAAGTCTTGTGCCACGTGTTCTTTTGAAAACAAAAATATAATGGCCCATAGTTATTTTCAGCATAGCCTTGTTTGGAAAGCAAACAAAACTTCAAAATAAATAATTGCTCTCCTTGGATTGAAAACATGTGGGTTTTCTTCGCCCCTGTATATTGCCTACTTGTTCAGTGCTTCAGCTTATACTAAACTCTTCAGAACCAGGATGCTGTTGGGTCAATCAATGAAAATGGTTTTCATTGATTGCTGTGGAAAGAAAAGAACTAGCTGGTTTAATTAACTCAAGACTATGAATATCTAGAAGAGTGACTATTGATCTGCATGTGTTTAATTAAAATAAAGAACTTGCAATTTTTGCAGACCTTGTCTCTCAATCTCTGGCTTGGGCAGGACTTCCCAGTTTGTGTGTGTCCTTCACAGCAGCTCCATTTGCAGATGCTCAGACTGCAGCACCTGGGCATGAGGGAGCAGAGTAGGGAGATCCACAGAACTAGCAGCAAGAAGTGACACTGTAATTTCTGCTCTTTGTCCTCCGATTTGAGCAGCAAGCTTGTCTGGAAATCAGATGACTAAAGCTGTAGGAAGCCATGATTTGTGCTATGTACTACTTTTCAAATAGACACTTTCAGATGGGGAAGCCTTCTGTCTGACATTCCCAGGTTTCTCATATGTTAATGAGACAGGAGCTCCAAGGTAGTATTCAAAATCCCTTTTTACTGTTTTTTACCTTCTGTATTTATTTAGCTCTGACAGAGTAGATCAGATCACTTCTCCAAACTGGAGCTTTCTGTGTTGCCGCCAAGGCTTGCTTTGGGTTGAAAACTGCCCAGCTTTGTACTGCTGGAATAGTCCTCTTAAAAGCAAGTACTTTCAGATGCTTCTCAAGCCCTTGGTCAGTCTTGTCTCTTAAACTTGCTTTCCTGGCTTCCATCTGGAAAGCTTCCAAAAGTAAGGAAACTGAATGAATAAAATAGGTAGACTATGATTCTGGTCTTTGCTGGCCAGTTTGAGTGCTATGTGACTAGGAGGGAAAACCTTGCAAAGCAAGACTTCAAGCAATGAAATGGATTCTGGCATGAGTGTGTGGAAGACAGAAGTAACCACTGGAATTGCTAAAAGCTGGTTTGTGGGATGTTGTTTATGTTTGCAGAAGGTGACTTACCCTGTGCTGCCTCTGAGAAAGGTACCAGACCCTCTGCTGTATGGTGTCCCTTCACACCCATTGTGTGCCAGCACTGATGGTAGCTTTCATCCAGGTGTGCTGCTGTAGTTCAGTTCCTGTGTAGCCAACAGCAGAGGGTCCTGTGCTCTCTATATGCAGTTGCCACTGCTGTTGGCATCAAGTTTTCCTGAAACTGTGCCCTTAGCCTCCCTTGTGCATGAAATCACTGCTTTGAAATTTAAATTGCAGGTTGCAGTGTACCTTAATCGTAATTATCCCCAACACTTCCACTAGGAGACCTTTGGTTTAGTTCTGTGAAACTTGGCATTTGGGTGAAGAAATACACTTCACACCAAAGGATTTTTGTGTGCTTAGGCTAAACCAGAATGACTTAAAAAATGTTTTGTCTATCAGAATCTTCAAGTTCAGCGAGGATTAACTGCAGGGACTTGAAATGGGACAAGAAGATTGCTTTTGTGCTTGGACATTTTCTGTCTCTACAAGAGCAGAGGGGTTTGTGTTCAGGGGCAGACTGCTACAGTCTCTCCGTGTTCACCCTTACAGGGCATGCTCTGCTGCCCAGGGCTGTGCCCTGTCCCGAGGAGGCAGCTCTGCTCACTGAGGAGGAGACGTGGGGCTCTTTGCCCAGGCTTTGGACCTTGCAGCCAGCAGAAATGAGGGGAGAAGCAATGTTTCAGCAACAGTGGTGTGTTTTCTCAGTGTTTGTAAGGTGGGTAGTCAGGGAACTGGGCAGAGGGAAGGCAAAGAGCCTGCAGGTACCTGGGTGAGCTGGTTTCAGTCAGCTGGCAGTGACTGCAGTCTTGGTTTGTTTGAAGAGCAGTGTCATCTCAGGACTTTTAGCTCTGAGCAATACCAAATTCATGTTATGCTGGCAGTGCCCCTTTCACTGAGTGCCAAATGCCAAGGTCCCTGAAGAGTTCTGGGGGACACACAACATTTCGGATTCCCATCTGCAAAATCAGACTGAGATGGAGAGACGATAACAACTCCTGGGGTGTTAAAATGATAAATGCTGAAGTTAGCAAAACATTCATATGAAGTTAATTATAACAGAACATCCCAGAAGGAGAACAATTCTATATTGAGCACAGAATGCGCACGACATGCAGTGAGTATGGCCCGAGGCCATGTGTTGGCAGGGTACAGTGATCTTGAACAGTACCTGCTCAGCCAGCATGCAGAGCAGCAGCAGCCCTTTAGGGAATACAGGCAATAAAGAGATTAAATTTGGCCCTCTTGTTACATGCAAGTGACTTTAAAGATTCATGGACAGTTTTATTCCAGCAGTCCAATTTTCTGAGCACTTGCCTTTATGCCAGTGTTGTCACTTTAATGTATTTTAAAAATATGATGGTGAATATGAACTTGGAGTGTCAAGTTGCAAAAAGAAGTGCTGGGCTTGGGGCTGGTTTTTTTCCTCACTTGATTATTAGTCTAAGAAAGGTGAGAAATCCCATATTATATCTATAAATTGGAAAAGCGTAAAGGTTATATGCAACTTAGGTTCCCTTGGATTGATCTGGGTTGTTTCAATGCATTTTTCTTCTTTATTGTCAAAATCCTCACAGCTGATCTTGGAGCAAGTAAAAGATGTTACTGCATGCAGAAATATTCGGAAAAACGCTTGCTTCCCCAGGAATTACAGTAAAGTCTATTAATCTTAGCATACAGCCTATTTTTACAAAGAGAATTATGGGTTTAGTTTGTTGTGGTCACATTTCTGCAAGACTATCTTGGATAGTTCCATCTCTCACTTCTAAAAAGGGATTGTATGATGTATTAAGCAGTATCATAAATTTAAATCTTATATTTTAAGAACAAAACCTTAGGCCTCCTTGCATTCTCCATGATGTTTAATATTTCACAAGTTTGACTCTTTTGCAATCCTTTATGACTTTATAAGTTGTGGTTTTATGGATTAGAGTTCAAAAACTGGTGGATTTTTTATAACTTGAAATAGATTGGGTGAAAGTAATTATTATTCTTTGAAATAATTACAAGCAGGGCAACTATTTGAGGCAGAAATAACTGGGATTTCAAATTCTTCCAGGCAAAGCTATTCATCAATGAAATAAATCAGTCCCTGATGGAAAGGGGAGAAGGAGCAGTCACCATGTTTCTGTGGTACAATAAAACAAGGAAGATATTGTGTCCTAAAAGTCCAACTGCACAGATTCAAGATACCTTTTTTCTTCTAGTACTTTTAAGGATTAGGGAAAAAAAAAAAGAAAAAAGCCAAACTCTATGTCTCTCAGGTTTTGAGATAAGGATAAATAATTTCTTGTCTAAATGTAATTCCCTACTTTCCCTAAAAATCTTCAGAATGGTTTTTAGAATAAAAAATTTAGTGTGTATGAGAAGACTAAACAGGTTAAAAATCTGATAACATTTTGGTTTCCATGAAATTCCAATATTTAAAAATTACTGAGAAAGATACTTTCTTCCTACAGGAACCAAACTAGGGTTTGTAGCAGCAGTGGGAAGGGTGGAAAGGAGTAGAGTGGGAGGACTTGCTGCTGGGAAAGTGGTTACCATTCCAGTCTGGAACAGTATAATCAAAATTTCCTTATTCTATAGCAAGAAAGAGCTTGGGAAGAAAAGAAATCAAATTGTTTTATATTTAGACTTCTGTATATCCTAATGTTTGTTGGTTTGCATTATGAGAATTGTGGGTTTCTGTCTGTATTGACAGCTGTCGCCTCCGTGTCTCCTGGCTGCTTGAGCAACCAACCATCTTCTTAAAGCTTGTTCATTCCCCAGAGGGCAGGAGAAAATGTTTGGGCCATTTATTTTGAAAGATAATTATTGCTCTAAGCAACCGCTTAGAATTGACACTATTACACTGATTTGAGTATAAACATATGAAAAATGTTACGATACTGAAAAAGAACATTTAGACTGAGAATGTCTGTTGTGAAACAGTCACAAGTTTTAAATCATTCTTGCTCTTGTAGGAGTCCTGTTTCTTTTCTCTGTAGGAATATGGGTATAGAGTTCAAATTCTGATTGTTAGAACTTGAGCTAGAGGAACAGCTCAGGGAAGAGTAATTCTACTGTGGGACGTCTTTTGGAAAGAAAACTTTCAGAATGAAGCACAATATTCTATAAGATGCCAAGCCACCCCTTCCAGAGTTGTGGGATTTTTCAGTTCAACTCCTGCAAGTCAGGAGTTTACTGTTAATCTAAATTTCATATAAACTCTAAACCTGGCTTTGCTTTAGAAAGAAAAAAAAAAAAAAAAAAACCCACAAGCATAACTAGCTTTGGTCAATGTCAAGATGATCTCCAATACCAAATTAAGCATTGCCGTGACTTCAGGAGGGCTTATAATAGTTTCTCATGTTTATTGCTTGCCCTCCTCTCTCTCGTGTAATTTATTTGTTGAAATGTAAAAGCTCAGTAAATGTTGAATCATCTCACCAGAAAAAAAGCTATTCTAACCTCTTTTGACAGGGGAAGAGGAGGAAAAGGGAATAAAAAGTCTGCATATTCCACACTTAGGAAAAGATTTTTTTGACAAACGGAAATGATGCAAATGAATCCTTCTGTCTGCTTGCCTGTCTTTCCGTGTTGGGTACTGTATGTGTAGAGTTGTTTTAAAGTTCAGACTGCTTAACCCTCCCTGCCCCCAGTTACGCTTTTTTTCATTAAGTAATAATTCACAACAGGATACGATGATGTTGTCCGGTCTGGCCACACCTAATCTGTGCTGGGACACACTGACTTCATTCACTGGTAGGTGTGGTGATTATTAGACAGTTTGTCACCGCACCCTGGAGTGTTTTATTACAAGTGTAAAGTGGTTCAGCTAAAGGAAACATCCCTTTTTCTAGCAGAAAAAACCCGGCAACTTTCTACTTCTAAAAGAACTCATTCCAAGAATGTGTAGTGTAAAAATTTCACAGCCTGGAATAATCATTGAGTTAGTACCAAATATACAAAGAATTGCATGGCTTTTTCCATTGAGTAACAGCATGCTTCAATATTTTAAAATAATTATCTTGGTTTGTATGGTTCCAAATTTTCATCAGATCTTGTACAGAATGGCTGAAGGGAGGGCTCACATTTCTCTTCTTCCTCTGGCATGCAGAAAGTCTCATTTTATTGTGTGAACTTCTTTGTGGGCAATCCAGAAGGGAAACTGCAGAGCTTTAGAAGTGGAAATATTTTACTTTTTGGCTGGTAGGTTGTTCATGACACAGAGCAACATTGGAGGGTAAGAACAAATAGAGCTTGTGGCTAGCACAGGTTTTTCCCATGAGAAGTTTTCTTGTGTTTTGTAAATAAAGATAAAGTTTAGATGTTGTTGGAACAGTGTCCCAGAACTTGAGCAGTGCAGGCCTGGCCAATCAGGCCTGGGAGAAAGCTTCTGACTGACCAATCTGGGTGACTTTTGAGAACTCTATATATGTGATGAAATCAAAACAATAAAGGTCATTCCTTCTTACCACTGAAAACTAGTGCCTTCATTACTCTGCTAGCTGCTCAACAGCAACAAGAGCTTATGTGTATTTCTGGTGAATATCGATGTTAATTGGGTTTTGAACATCAGTTCAGTTTACAAAACTCTTTTGCTTGCTGTTAGAAGAAGCCTCTAACTTAATCAGAAATGATAAAAAGAAGCTGTTGTGATTTGCAGAGCAACAGAAATGCCATTGATGAATGACCAGACCGAGGTATTTTTAAATTCAGGCTTGCTGGAGGGAACTGAACTTGGAGTCACTTCCAAGTAATTAAATTAGAAGGAAAGACTTTTTTAAAAATAGTGTAAGGGATGAACCATATTAAGACGTGCTAGTTTCTTACTGTGAGTGCAGCTATACTACTGAAATGATTTCCCTCGGTTATAACTAGGGAAATTGCTTAATACTAACCAGCTGGAGGTGTGATTTCCTGTAAAAGTAGGAAAGGACATAAAATTCTGTTTAAAGCTGATTTGTGACCTTGAGGAAAACAAGATGAGACAAATGATAGAATTTCAGGAAATGATGAGCTGCTCATGCCAAGCACATGGCCACCCACAGGAGATATTTTCCTTTTTGACTCCGCACTTCATCCTGTCTTGTAAGCCAGTGCTGAGATTTCAGAAGAGTGCAGGGTAGCTGGGCAGCAAGAGCCTCAGTCTCCTTGAAGGCAACTTGCTGACCTCTACCTGAACTAAGTTTAAATCATGATAGTCAGGTAGCTGGGGGTAGGGGCACAACTAATAAAATTCAGTGCATTTGATAGTCCTGTGTTTGTAGAAGAGGAATGAGAAGGGAATGACACTGTTTCACAAAGCTGAGCTGTGATGATGATCTTCCTGTGAAATTTTGAGTCTTTGTAATAATTTTCAGAAGGGGCTAACAGCTTTGATGGCAGGGAAATCTTTCTTTTCACTTATTGCTGCTGTCAAAAATCTGCTTCTATTGATACTGTACTGAATATCCTTTTCCAAGTCCTTACATCTATGGTCTCCTTACCCAAAAAAATGTACACAGGAGAGAAAGACCATGCTGAACTGGACTACTGCTGTTTATCACGGATCAGTCCCATTTCCTCATTTTTTGCTTATAAAATGAGATGCAGAAGCCAAATATGTTTACCATGCACATTTGGCATATTGAAGAGGCTATTTTTGTTCTGAGTGGAGGAGTATTAAGAAATCGTGATGGAAAATGTAGAGAGGCAGCAACACTGGAACAGCTTTGAGGCTCACTAGTAGCATCTCTGTGCTGTTATTTCTGTGCATTTAAGGATATCTATGTTGTGATTGTGTTCTGCCCCAATCTAAAGTCTCTCTTTTCCTTGCAGTTAGTTTTTCCCAGCTGCCAAGCTATTTTGTGTGTCCCTACCAATGGGAAACCCCTTTTCCTATGAAGGGGATGTGAAAGAAGCCAAGATCTCCTCCCCTTTCTTCCAGCCACGAGGCGATGTCCAGCTCCTCTGCTGTGCTTCTTCCATCAGAAGAAGGAAGTCTCTTTCTCCATGTGAGTCTGCCAGGCAGAGTCTGAGGAGAAGCACAGCAGAGGATCCTGAGAGGCATTCTCCTGGCCAGTTTTCTTTTCAGGAATTTTGAGGCTGGAGGAATTAAGCAAAAGAGGCTTGCATACAGCTGGAAGACAAGATCTCTTGGGTGCTGTGTAGGATTTTGGATAATTGCCACTTTTTTAATGTTGGAAGTCCTGTAATATCTGAGTTTCTGGCATTTAGGTTAAAAAATGGACTCTTGGCAAAGGTGGCTCTCTCCATATCAAGTGTTTGGGCTGTAAACTACTTGTAAATCACAGACATTTCCTGACCTACCAGCATTTAGGATAATTCATAACTTTCATTTCTCTTGATTTTATTTTTTTTTTTTTAATCACTTTTAAATCTTATTTCTCCATCAGTGTAAAAATACTGTCTGGAGAGCAATAAACGAATTAGGAGCCTCACAGTGCTTGTATACAGTAAGGCAGGAAATGGACCTCCTAAATGCATGTGCAGGTGTGGCCATAAAAATGCTAGAATGCTGTTGTTAATTGGAAATGAGTTATTCTGGTGAAAACCCTGGAGTACTGGAGTGGTTTGGAACCAAGAAAAAGCTAAACTTGGCAGGGCTGTGCCCTGTAGCCCCTTGTCCCTTCTCTGGCTTGTTTCTGATCTGTGCCTTAACTGATGCAGCTTTTTTCCCCTTGAGTTACTGTGGTGGTGTGGGCCAGAGAGGCCATCTTTCCTCTCCACTTGTGTATTTGCCTTATTAGGAGGTAGTCAGACGATTTTGTACAAGTGCATTACTAACTTTGGACTCCTTTTTGTAACACTTTTGTCTGTAGAAACAATTAAGCAATTCCTTAGTCACAAAAGAACGAGAAAGATGGACATGCTGTTTTCGTTATGTCCCTTCTGGTGTGTCCCTAATAAGGGGCTTGATCAAAGCATTTTACATTGGTGTTCCACAGCCTAATTGTGAAATTATCCCCCTCAAAAGTTGGCAAAAGCAGGCACCATCTCCCATTTGGACTTGAGGATCCTCTAGAAGACACTTTCTTCTGCTGGACCTGCTTCATGTGGCTTACAGATCCAGCTGCCAGGCTGTTTCACCTTGCATCTTTCAGTGGGAGAGCTTTAACTGAGTTTAACACCTGCACAAATCACATGGGTAGGAAGCTCTCCCTCTTTTTGAGGCTAAGACTGAATATTTTATCCAAGGGAACAAGAGCTTTATAACAAGAGCATTTTCTCTGGCAGAGCTGTAGAAATAAGACAGCTTAGCAGCACTTTTTTTTAAAAAAAAGTATGCTTTATAAAACATTTTCTGGAGGGAAACTTCACATCAGCAGTGATTTATCCTCCTCTAGGGGAAGGACTAGAGGCACTGAAATACTTTGCTGTTTAATATCCAGTGGAAGAAATGGCTTCACTCTCATACTAATGATGTTGTGTTAGTATCACTGAGGTCATACACCTCTGTGCCAGCCAGTCCACTGGGCAAAGTTCATTGTGGGTTCTTATGGAGGCTAAACAGTGTTTTCCTTTTTGGGAGGATATTCTGTCTTGTCTTTGACACTTCACTGTGTGTTGGAAACATAATAGTTCCTTCCTAGTGCATTCATGATTTACAGTAATACCCTATTATTTAGGTATGGAGCACAAAGAATGTGTTTGCAGGAAAAGGTCCTGCTCTAGTAGGACTGTAAATTAAATGAAAAGATGCATTATGGGGAGGCTATTTCTTCAAGATTTCCAACAGACCATAGTTGTAAAGCTCTCTAAACAAATAAAAAGAAAGCCACTGTATATAAGTGGAGCCTTTTGTCCAAGTTACAGCTTGGAGAAATGTTTCATTGGGATATTAATTTATAAAAGGATTTTTTAAATGCTATGTTTTCAAAAAAAATTTTTTTATTAATAAGTTCTTATTTATTGCTTCAATTTAATGGCAACAGTACAGTCAGTATGCTTATCATAGTCTTAAATAACAGACACATGACGATTTTTTTAATGTATTCTCAAGCTGTAGGGAGGGGATGCCAGTGAATCAGCTAATAATTGCCTTGATTGTTGCTTTTTCAGTAGGAACTTGGAGATCTAGAAATTATCTGCCCTTATCAAGGAAAGTACATATTTTGAAAGCTCTTATTGAGCTTTGGTTTTGATCAGCAAATGGTCAGTTTGCTTTTGGCCCAATTACAGATCTGATCCAAAGCCTACTGAATGAGTTGGAGTGATTCCAAGAATTTTGAAAGAGTTCTGGATCTGGCCCATATTTCCAGCAAAGAGATGATGAAAGGCAGTACCAAAGCATCTGTCAGTTCTTTCTAGCAAGGCCACATCTGGGTTCTTTTGTAGGTTGCTTCTGTGTTATCTTGGACTTCAGTTCTGCTCCCATGGGCCAGGAGCCCAAACTTCTATTGTTTTTTATACTCCCATCTTTCTCTTCTTAAACACCCATCGTGTAGCAAGCAGGACAAAGTACTGGTGTAAAAGCCATAAGATCTTCCAGACTTTGCATGTTTTGGATTTCTTTGCCTGTTTTTCTTAAGTTGTTTTTGCCAACATCTCCCTCCTGTGTCTCTCACATATTTGCTTTTTTTCTGAGATACTGGAGGAGCCTTTCTGTTAAAGAACTCCACTGAAGTAGCTGCAAAACTGGCAATTCATTCCCTTGGTGGAAAAAAAAAGCTGTGAAATGCTCTGTCCAGATACGACGTTAAGGGACTGTTTTTTCCTTTCCCTTCATATCAGGTTGTTTTGCAAGTATATTGTAAGTGGGAGTATGTGTTTAGGATACATGTTTTAGGAACCTGTTTTCTTATCTGTGTGGGCCTGACTGACCAGGCCAATTTCATACTCTTGGTAGTTTCTTGGCAGTCAAGTAGGTTTGGGTATGAATTAATGCATGACTTCAATGTACCTCTGAAAATTACGATTTCATAAGGTTTCAGTTATATCAGAGGTGATGCTGGAACACTAGTGTATATTCTCACACATGTCATAACTCTTTATTTAAACAGTCTTGGGTGTAAAATTAGCTTACAGATGTGTTGGACTGGGGAGTCAAGAGCTGCTGATGCCTCACTCTTCTGGCAGCTCCTGAGAGCACTGTGCTTATGTAATGCTCTTAGAGGGGAGACACTGTTGCATAAACACCTCTGCATTACCTTACTGAAGGTTCCTGCTTTTGAGCCACTTGTTCTTAGTACCCTGCACAAGAGTCTATTAGGCAGCATTAAGATGTGGCTTTGTACACTTACTGTTCAGCTGCTGGGATGTTTGGAGGAGTCAGGTGAGAAGAAAGGGGACAGAATGCAGAAAAGATCAGAAAGTAACTGCAAGGAGAAATTACTGCAAATTCGTAACTGTCAAAAACTGTCAAAACCTTTAAATAGCTTGCTGGGCCAATAAAACACCAATAGAAATGCATTGCTGCAGAGCTCCCTTCCAGGCAGCCTCAGTATTACTAAGGAATGAGGAGTGATCCTGTCTCTCATGTCTCTCTGTGGCTTAAAAAAGATTGCTAGATCCATTGGTTGAGGTTTGAATGGGCTTAATTGAATAGGATCCCATTTCTCGTGGTGATGTTTCTGGAATTAAACACTTAAGAAAATGTCATTTTGGGTGCCTTTTGGCTTCCTGGGACTTGTTAAGATGCTTCAGTAAGGGTTTAAGGTCATTGGGTAGGGAGCCAGGAAAATTAACTTCTCTATATAATGCTTTCAATGGTTTATGCAGCACTAACATACATACATATGTAAATAATACATATGTATGTATAAATACAGACACTGAGGGAACCCCTAACAGAAGTAGGACAATTACACTTTGTTTAGAAGAGTCAGCAGTTCAATTTTTTCCTCATCCCATGCAGTTTCAAACCCATCAAGCAGGACCTGCATTTCTCTCTCCTTTGTTTCTCTGTTGCTGTGTTCTACCCAGCACACTTGGTTGTTTTCTCCTCCTGCTGCACCTAAATGGTTTTTTAAATAATTTGTGTATGAGGGATGTGTGAGTGAAAGCCATGTCCAAACAGGAGATAATGTTTTGAACTTCTCAGGTGTTGGACTAGCATATTGAAACCACTCCAGGATTTTGTTTGGTTTGGAAAAGGAAACTAGGGTTTTTTGCTCTTAGTAATAAAATCTCCAGGGTGAATTTTGATGGCTGAGGTCTGTTTTGCTGAATTTAAGCATCCAGCGTGCACAACTGAGATTTATGCCAAGGCAACTGGAACTACTGTGATTGATCCTATGGAAAATTGTAAAGTGAGGCTGTGCCAAACTGTTACAGGTGTATTCAGGGGCTCATCCTTTTTACTGTACTGTTTGACTTAGGTCCAAAGGGGTATAAGAAGATGTGGATGTCTGAACAATATGCTGGATAGGAATCCTGACTGAAAAAGCTCTAACAGGATCATGATGTTACTGGACATAGCCAGTAATTGTTTTTAATATTATTATTTTGGATTGTGCTACAAATCACTTGTTCTTTATGAGCTGAGCTAATTGGATCACAGAATGAGAGGGATACAGAGAGAAAGGAGGAATAATTAACAATACAAAAGTTGGCATGTGCTGTGGACTTGCTATCTGGTTGAGGAAAGGATCAAGGGATGGATGTGCACAAAGCTGTCTACCAGTGGCTGGGAGCTGGTTAACTGCTAGTCCAGGAGCTGCATACTGCTGGCTCTGAAGCTGCAGGCTTTGATTGGCAAGCGGATTTTGAAGCATTTGGAAAAGAATGGGACTCAACTCTTCATGTGTCCTTGAGGACTGACACATGCTGTTTATCATGGCTATTCTGTACCAACACTGAAAAATCAATTCTGAAGGAGTAGAAAGAAATTTGAGCTGACTTGAACATGTGGTGGAAGTGTAGGAACTCTATCTGTGTAAAAGAAAGATTAGAGGACACTGTGCACCTGGAACACCATTTGGTGCTGTTCTTGGTCAGGTAACTTAGTGCTGTCTAATCTATCAGCACATGCAGTGCCCTTGGGGTTTAATTATGCAGTACTTGGGGAAAAGGCAGGGCTTTGGCCAGACACTCAGCAGAAGCATAGTGAGAGGTCTGGGCTGTGCTGCTGGGGGAAATCCTCTCCTGCTCAGCTCTGCTCTGAAATGGGCTGCTTGTACATACAGAGGGAATCATTCATAGTGAGAGAGGGTCTGGGAAAAGATAGTTTAAACTCCTCAGCCATTCTTGTCCTATCCATGAGAAAGTGATATTCCAGCTTCTGCAAGTCTTGAAATTACCTATAAATAATGGGATAGGATGGCTTAAATCAGAACTTGTATTTCTGTGCTGACAATGCACAGCATCTGCTTCTGCTTTAAGCAGGGACTGAAGAGACTTGGCAAAAAAACAGCCTTTGGCATCACATGCAGGGGGAGCTAATAAAAGGCCATAAATCGAGCAAATATATGGGCCTCTTCACATTGACAGTTCCCTTTGAGAAAGTAATTAGGGATGGGGATGAAATTTTAAAGAAAACATATGCACTGGGAGACTTTGAGTGGATCTCAAACAACAGAAGAGCAAAGAATGTATCAGTACTTTCTTGTGGAGTATAAAATAACCAGCCTTTAGAGGTTGAGCTGGAAGTCAGAAATTTTGCCCCAGACTGCGCTGCCGACTTGACAAATGGCTTACCTATGGTATGTCTTCCATCTCTGATGAATCTTTGAAGTGAACTGTGTCGCTGGATAAAACACATGGTATTTATGTTTTAACAGCAAAACAAATACCATGTTTTCATATGCTTGGACACTAATCTTTTGAAGAGAAGAACAAAACCCAAACTCAGCCGTAATAAAGTCTTGGCAGTAAAGTAGACCCAGATGAACTGCATTTTGTATGCAGTACAAAAAAGCTTCAGTTTTTTCTTCCCCTTCTGTGGCTGACTGGCCTTAACACTTTCCAGTAGTTTGCAGTTGCTTCCAGGTTATTTCCCAGGCTGTAGTTATCTTTGTGATTACATTCAATATTTTATCGGTGATAAAATTCCCCTGATGGTTTTAAGGAGAGTCATGAATGTGAGATGCTACAGGACAACTAAGCAATGGAATTCTTAAAAGATTCACTCTTGACTGTGATTCAAATTATTTGCAATGTGTCCTAAAACACACCAAGACTGTATATGCTTCTACAGTGGCTTTCTCAAAAGGGTATTGTTTCGTGAGTAGTAATTTCAGATGGGACTGCAATGAAAGTGGTTGTACTAGACAGTTATAGTTAGAGAAAAATCTGCAAGATTGAGTTCTCTTTTCTGCTTTGGCAAGAGTGTTTTCATTCAAGCAATAACTGAACTAGTGTTGAGCAAATTTGAACTTCTCAGGATCAGCTGGAAGAAATGGTAGATAGAGTGAGAAATGGCTCAAAGCCACCATGTGTTCTTTCCTGTATATCCCTGATCCAGTCAGGGCTTTGAGCTGAAGTCTTGATTTCTAGAGGTGGGAGTTGTTCTAGAGGTCTTTTTCTGTAGTGGGCTTTTCTCAGACTGCTGTGCAACGCTGATGACATCCTAAGAAAAAAAACTGCTGCATTAAAGGAAGGCATCAGCAATACTTGTGCTTCTTTTAAAGCCTGGGTTCAGTTTGCTTAACTCTTTGCCGTGGTTTAGCCCCATTATTTCCAGTGAGATTTAAATAGACTCTTCACTGTAACACAGGGCAGGCTTGCTGGCCTTCGGTTAACAAAAAGCAGGAGTTGAATTAATATCTTTTCTGACAGTACCTCGAGAGTTTGAATAGACATTAGCAATAAATGACTGGTAATTACTCTGGCTTCCTAACCTAGCAGAGACCCTGCTGCTGTATTTATCTCCTGGCAGTGGAATGCAGCAGAAAGGTGTGAGGCTGTGAAGGCTGCCCTGTGCAAAGCTTGAAGCAAATCTCAGTCAATAGATGAGATAACCAGCTGCTGCCTTTTGATCCGGAGACATATAGGACTTAATTGACTCAATAGCAGGATGCTCTGATTAGGTACCAAGTAATGTTATTTCTTCATCAGATTTCTGTGGTTTACACTGCACAGTACTGCTCTAGGGGGAGACTCTACAGGACTGCTGTATTTTCACACAGCCTGGGGGCTATCACTCCAGAGATGTTTAAAATTGAGCTCTTTTGAAAGTGTATCTTCATTCTGCTGGCAAAGTTCTGCAGAAGAGCACAGGAAGGTGCCTTAGTGGGAAGGGTTTGGTTTAGGACTGCTGACCATCTTCCCACTGTTTCAGATCTTAAAGTGCAGGAAATCAAATGTGTGCTTTGTAAGTTAGCACAATTGAAGCTGTATATAATTTTATAGTACACCATGTAACACAGGAATGAAAGGATTTATCTACAGGGAGTGTTATACTTAAAATAAGGTGTTTTAGTCAATTTTAGTACATTGAGACATACCTGTGGATACTTTTTAAATCTGCAAGCTTCATGCAAGCAATCAGTTTTACTCTGTAGATGACTTGCTGGCTGGGGGTGTTTCAGCTAACACATTCAAGATGGATACTTGGCAGTGTTTACTTTTAACTGCCCCGATGGCTGAAAAGCCGAGTGCTTTATTACACAGCTCATAATGGGACTGCTCTCAGTGCTACCAGAGGCGTGTCAGTTTTTCTGTTGTTAAAGTTGCTAGTAAAAGTCTTGGAGCATGTTTTGGCCAACTAGAAAGTATTTGAAAATCTCATCCAAGAAACAGAATAGTGCAATCTGTTATTTTTGTGGGATGGTGGGTGGATTTACAATGCAGTTGAACAAAATAAGATCATGCATAGGCTTCTGAGTCTCTGTAGTAATTCTGCTTCCTTCAGAGCTCAGCTTCTATTTTGTCTTTTTGAAAACCTTCTCAAACACTACAGTCTTAGACTTGTTTCTGGAATTGAAATTATCAATTTAGATCTGGGAAAAGCTGATCCAACAGAAAATTGGTGTCAGTCACAGCCAGTGTGTTCAGACCAAAAGCTCTGACTTCTTTGCCTGCAGAGACCTGGACCATAGGGAATCCCAAATGTTGCAGAGCTGAATCAGTGATACGTTAGAGTCGTAACTCCAAAATTATCTCTTCCATAGGTAGCTGTACATATAAATAAAGATATTTAAACTTTTGAAGCAGATTAGAGTGAACTTTTAGGCCTCTTTTCAGTGACAGTTATCAGGATGGCTGGGCAAGATTCTACAGGATATTGTATGTGCATTTGGGTGAAAATGACAAAATCTTAGGTCTTCATACTTTTTCTCACCTTTCCCTGCTCACTGGACTTGAAATCTTGAAAAGTGCTTAGTAAATCCTCTTTAACATCTCAGATGTTCTGCAACTTAGTCCCAAATTCTGTGACTCAGCCTCGTGGAGTACCCACAGCATGCATCAGTTTCTCCAGAGAGGAACTGTATCTCTGTACTTCATTCCTAAAAGACTGTAAATCTGTTTTGAAATTCCACAAAATGCCCAGTGGACTTTCCTTGACACTAAATATCGATCATACACATAATTGAATATTCTATTTTTGGAGTTTATACTTAAACCAATAATAGAACACACCGCCTTAGTTTAAACATTCAAGTATTGAAAACTTGGCCTATATTTTTGTAGGCCTTATTTCCCTAATATTTCCCACAAAATAATGCAATAATTTGGGCTTTTGAAGCAGATGTGATGTAAGCTGTGATCAGGTGCAGTGTGCCTAGCTTTTGCGTACTTACCCCAGCTGTTTCCCTTCAGGGACAGCATGGTGAGGACTCTGGTGGACCTAATTTCTCATTCCCATGAAGTGTGCCTGCAAAATACAGAACTTCCCTCAGTAGGTGATCTGTACCGAGTCTCTTGCCAGCAATGTCTAAATGTAAAGGTAAAAATTGAGAATTTATTGGGTTTTACTAGCTGAAAGCTGAAGTTTGTTATTCTGTTAATAAAGTAGGTTATGCTGAACATAAAATTAGCTGTTGCCAAGTGTGCCACAGTGCCATTTTTGAAGGAAATTCTTGTGGTAATTGACTGTTGATGTTCTGAAACATTCTTCTGCTTGTACCCTTCTTAAAGCACAGGACAGAAAAGTCTGGAAAGGGAGGCAGCGTTTAGTCAGGTGGACAGAATTTACAGGATAGATAGTGAAAACAGCACCAAACCTGAGAGGCAAACACCTGAGAGATTTTTAGATGATTTATGTGGGTCCAGTAGGTGTTAGCAAATTGTTCTGCTAAGCACAGTTAAGTAGTAAAACCAGTTCTTTCTACTTGCTACCCATTTCTTTGGGTTTTTTCTTCCTTCCTTCCTCCCTCCACTGCAGGAAAAAAACCAACCCCTTGTTGATGGAAGTATAGCAAATAGGAAGTGTTATTACCCCAGTTTCCCAGGAGGTGATTTACTCATGAGCAGTAAAACCCCAAACTGTCTGAACTGCAGATTTACCCAGATCCCATGCTTCAGTTCAGTCCTCATCTTGAGTTGTTAAGAAAAGCAGTCTCTTATGGAGAGGTTTAAGAGACATCCTGCCCTGCATGGTCTTTCATAAGAACTGAGATGCATTTGAAATACAAAACAGATGCATTTGAAATACAAAACACTCTCTCTTCAAAGTATCTTTTCAACTATGGATAAAAGTCAGACCTGCTGGGGTGGATTAGCTTTATCTAGGGTGAGATTCACTCTTCAGCTTAAACACTGATGTTCTTCTCCTCTGGATTTCCTGGGCTTCAAACTGAACTCAGAAGCAGGAGGATTTTGTATAGATGGCTGGTGATTTATTTCACCTCCTCTTCAGAGCAAGGTGCCACCCTGCAAATTCAAGTGGATAGGAAGTGCATGGTGAATTGATTGTAAGGGGGTGTTTTTCTGCTCTCCACTCTTTCCTCTGTGCCGGTGCAATTCAACCAGGATTGCAAGTGGTTCAGAACTGTAGGTTCCTAGATTCCATGGGGCATAGGGCAGCCAAGTAGATAGTTCTTAAACCTACCCAGTGATTTTGTGCCCCCACTTTAAACTGAAATTCTCAGCATCAAGCCTTTTAGCTGGAGGTTGATCAAAACCACCTTTGTTTTCCTGTCAAGTTACAGTGTCAGTCTTATACAGCCAAGTTTTTTCACCCCTAAAATGCAGGTGCTATTCATATTGACTTACATTTGAATTAATTACTTCCATTTGTCATATACTGGCTATATAAGTCAACCAAAAAAAGCTAAAAGGACCTGTCCAAAGCCTTTAGGGAGATTATTTAATGTCTCACATAAATACTGACTTACAGAAAGGCTTATCTTTTACATTAAAGAGTGAGTATAAAAGAACCAATAAAGCATTTTCTAGATTGGTGATTCAGTGGCCAGCTAAAGAACATAAGATTTTCATAGAGTTTGACATGCTGCATCACAGAAACTAGAGATCCCAGGGGTGGGTTACATCTTTAATGTGTGAGTCTGTGCTTGGTGCTGTTGGATATTGAGAGGGTAAAACAGTAAAGGAATGCAAAAGAAATAGCACTAGCTCATGAACATTTAAAAATGGTCTAAACTTTTGAGGCCCTGAATTTTACAATGTCCCTTTTTAAATATAATCATCATTTATCCTGTGCTTAATAAGAGGTGGAATATGCTAAGCAGTACATAATCCTTGCCCTAACGAATTGTCTTATGCTCAATGGATGTAAAGCACCAAAGAGAGCCAGGAGGATACAATTATGGATATAATAGGTGCAGTAGGTGGGATTAGAAGGCGTACAAAGCACTGCAGATATAACAAAAAAATCAGTTGGAAAACTAAGCAATGCAATAAAAGTAATTTGCACCAGCAGACACCAATAGTCAGAATGTGTCTCTCCCTGTAAGGTCTGGTTTAGAGGCTCCAGAGCTGTGGTGACACTGACACAGAGAGTACCAACATTTCAAGGTTCAGGATACAAGAGGAGTGGAAGAAAGAAACCCTTTCTTTGTAGGAGGAGTAAAAGTAGCTTAGTAAGCAAAACAGCTGCCAAGACAAGATCCGTGATCATCTCCTGCATGCTTGACTGCAGGTAAAAGGCAGCTCTGAGATTCTTTCAGAGAACAGTAAGAGCTTTGTACATTTTTAGCTGTCATAAATGGTCTTCAAGGGTGGTAGAACTGAAGGGGAAGCAGCCAAAACAAAGAGGTGTTACAGACAGTTTTGAGCAATATGTAAATAGTTAAGGCTGAGGGATAGACACTTGGAGAGTCTGTAAGGAGCAAAGGCTTTGTAGTGGCTCGAGTGCTTTAAAACTGTGGGGGGAAAGAAGCAGCTGTGTGTATGTGTTGTAATTGTTTATTAAGTAGAAACTGGCTGTTTGTAGTCAGTACTACCTCTCAGTTGAACTCTGCTTCCCGAAGACCTAAAAGCCATTGGAGCTTGGAGCACATGAACTTCTGGGAGTTGGGAGCACCAGAGAGCAGCTGGAAGAGAGTTTTGTCTGGGAGCCTGGGCAGAAGGAGGTCAGACTTCTGTTAGTCCCTGTCAGTGTGATACAGCTGCAATTGCTGTCTCTGCTGCACTTTTCAAATGGATCCCGTCCCTGGGCTGTGTGGCCCAGGGTTGTGCACACAGTGCTTTTCCATTTGTGGTTCCAGGAACAGCACTCTTTTTAAAGCTGAAGGCAGAGATGAGTGAATGCTGCTCCAGATGGGAACTGACAAGTTTGAAAACATGTCAGCATGTGTATATTTTTAATTTCAAAGGCCTCACGCTAGCGTTAGAGTTGCCTTAATTCTAGAAGTAACTCTGTAGAACTATACAATTCCTAAACATCTCTACCATAGCACAAGCATGTTGGCAAAAACACAAGCCCCTGTTGGCCACTTAATATGTAATGAAATATTCTTATTCCAGTCTTTTGGACTGATCAGCTACTTAATGAGGATGTTGTTCTTTGAACTTATTCTGACATTGCATGCATCAATTGCAGAAAACTAAGAGGGAAAATTTTGTTATGGATACCTAAATAATCTTGGCTTTTGGAATTCAGTCCACAGAGTTCGGTAAGGTTGAAACTGAAGATTAATCTAAACAGATTCTATTAATAGTGGTGCTGCTAGGAGACTGAGCCTGAATTCTCTGTACAACAGCTGATGTGTGTTCTGAAATATGTTTGGTGTTGGTGCTTGAGATGTAGATTTGGAGGTGGGAAGGATTCATAATGCAAAGTTTCATCACATGGGGATTATTTTATTCCCTAGTTGACTCTACAAAATGACATTGGCCTCCAAGGCCATGTTTTTGTCAGTAGGGATGCTCAAAGGGAGTGGAGGTTGTGCCTCCACTTTTGATAATGGGAGTCAAAATACAGGGCTGTTTACAGCTGCTTCTCACTTCCACTGTGCAAGACTGACACAGTAAGCGGCAGCTCCAGAGGTCAGATTTGGTGTGCCTTGTGTGTTGGTAGGAAGGCAGTGAAAGGCAAGACTGAGGGCTCAGTGTCTTTGAGACCTTTAGGAATGCCAAAATGTAGCTTACAGTGAGATATCTAAACAAACAGACATCTGGGTTCAAACTTCCCTGCACACCTACATCTGACTTGCTGAGCTGTAAGCCAAAGTGAAATCTGAGTTCCTGATTCCTACACAATTTCTCTCCTGAGCTGGAAAATATTTGATTAAATAAATTGTTAGATAGCATCCTACTTCAGGGCAAAAAGAAGGATTTTTTAAAAAATTTTTTAAAATTTAATTTGTATGCCTAGAAAAGTGGCTGGTTGTGCTTCATCATGAGCTTCACTAACAATGATTTTTGTTTCTTTGCTATAGTATGTCACAGTCTCTGTATTACTGCTCATGTGCCATAAATCTTAGAATAATGACCTGGGATAGTAACTGGTACAAAATGTCTGTAGGCTTAATCAGGGACTCCATCAATCCCTTTCATCTCAGTGAAAAGAATAGAAGAAAAGAATGGAAATAGCATCTGCTCAAGTGATAACCTGAGGTCCTGAGGGAGCCATTGCTTTGTGACCTCCTTGCACAGTTTCCTTCACAAGGAAACCCATTTCCAGAGCTCACCTTGTTTCAGGTGGGGAGAGCCTCGAGGTGCTTAGTTAGTGGCCTCTGGCAATTGACCCTGGAGGCCTTTCCCTTTTCTGCTGGGATCATTTTATTGCCTTCCTGCCTGAGAACAATGAACTTTTAGTTCTGACACTTAGTGAGATTAGACCTTATATAAGTGGCCCTTACATAAAATGCAATAGAATGGTAAAACTGCCTAATTGGTAACATACAAAGCAGACCATATAATTGCATAAGAAGTGAAAAATCACAGATGTGAATACCTGGGCATGCTTGTGGTGTTATTGTAGAAAGCCTAGTTATGGTTTATATTTTTTCATGAAAAATGTTTCTTGAATGAGTTTTAATCTGAAGAAGACATTGAGCAAAATTGACCTTAAAAGACAACTGAAACTGTTACTATATTGTTCGGCCAGGTTTGAAATGGCTTACTAAGGTATAGCAGGCTGTGTTCAGGTGGTGCTCTTTGATGGTAAGAACTAACCTCCCAGAGATCTAGTGCTGAAAACCACTGAATGTTACAGTTAGAGCTGGCATGCTGCTTGGATGATTCAGATGTTGGTATTTCCCAGCTTCCCAAATATCTGCAAATGTTAAATTCCTAGTTTTTGCTTTTAAAAAGACATTTCTATTGAGAAACTTCTTATCTCTCCTTACTATTTTTGGTATTCAAACCAAAGATGCCCAGATTGAGTCTGAATACTGTATAGGGCTATTTCCTCTATTTAGACTGCTTCCTAAGGAAATGGCAGGCTTTTGCGGTTGCCCTGTCAGCTGAATAATTTCTGAATTCATTGGTCAGTTTTCACGTTTGAAAAGAGAGCTGGAAGCATGGAACAGCACTGCTCTTTCTGAAATGGAAGGGTGACTCAAATGAATATTTTTGCTCAGGAGGAAGCAGCAGCATTTAGCTGTTGCACAGCATTTGACAGGAGCTGACCAGTGAATTGGCCAGTGTGGACCAGCATCTCTACTTAGATTTTTCTCTTTATATGTGAACTATATACACATACATCTCTAAAACAATGGGAAGAGCTGTAAGAAATACCTGAGCATGTCAAATGAGATCAAATGAGAGGGAGAGGGGACTACCTCAAACCTGAAACAAATTTCCTCTGAAATACAGCCATGATCCTTGGGTTGTTTTTCTTTAGGGCTCATTTCACTGCTTGAAGTCAAAGAAAACCAAGTGCTGTTTGATTTGATATTATTGCAGGGAGGAACTTCATGGGTCATTAAATCCAGCCCTATGAAATACGTGCATTCAACCAAAAGCACAGTTGATAGATGTACCTGCCCTTCATCTTGTGTCTTGAACTGCTTCAAATTTCTGATAGCTCAGATGTCTTGCTTTGAATGGGAATGGAATATTTTACTGTTGGTGCTAAATTATGAGCTTACTGGCTCTGTCTGCCCTGAGCTTTTTACTGCCAGTGGCACAAGAATGCTGGAGTAGATAAGAAATGATGAATGAGTGGGGGTTCTTAGGGGTTTTTTCCTAAGCATCTGCTGTTGGCCACTGTCAGAGACAGCAGGCTGAGCCTGCTGAACTCATGATCTGGTATCAAACAAGTGTTATTTTCTTAAGAATTTTGAAAATCCTCTCTCCCTCTGAAGCGGAGGAGAGGAGGGAGGAGTGTCCTGCATGACTGGACTGCTGTAATGCGTTGTGCTTGGGCTGGGGAGGAGGAGGAGAGCTGCAATTTGCAAACAAAGCATTCATGTTCCCTCACATTGCTTCTCTTCTCCCAAGGACTGACGGCTGCACATCTTTCCTGTCTGCCACGCTCCACTATCCCTTGTGCTTTCTCAGGGAAGCAGCTTTGGCAGTTGTTTTCTTCCTCCATCGTGCTCATGTATCAGAGTATCTGTGGAAGTGGGAGGCTGCTCTGTCACACTTGTGTTTTGAATGGGAACTGGAAACTGTGCAGAGGGATGATCAGAGGTTCATATCACACCACCTTGGAAACAAAATGTTTGGTTTTAACTTTCACTTTGCGAAACTGTCTGTGCCTTAGCCAGAGAACCTGGTTTTTTATTTGAAAGGCATTACTGGAGGTGAAAAAGACTGAATTAGGACTCATGTATAGAAGGTTTAAAACTGAAAATTATTGAATCTACCATCTATCTAATATCTGAGTTTCTAGAGGAATCTCTAGCTTTCACTTGTGCAAATGTGACCAGTTTGATCATCTGAAATTGCAAATAAACAAGTTCAGCTTGGTGCTATGAATAATAATGTTTTTACCACAAATAGTTTCTGAGTTTGCTGGTTTATTGGTTCACTGCCCTTCCTCCTCCTTGATTAATTTGAATTTCTAAAATTTCCCGACTTTAACATCTATGAATTTTAAAAACTTGATCTGACAAACACTTGCACAGACACACATATGGGGTCAGTTTATCTTTTGACATTAGAGCTTTGGGAGCAGTAAAAACATTGATATAATCTTAGTGCATCTGTTTCTAACTGGATGGTGAGTCCACTTCTGATTTAATAAGGAAATAAAGGGAAGCAGTGTTTTGTGTCTGCATATCCAGGGCAGATACGAGTGAAATAATCTCTCAATTAAATTTTAAATTTTTTTCCTTTGTAAATGTTCCTGTTTAGTAGGTTTGAGTCTTAAACTTTTCCATTACTCCTTAGGGGATCATGTTGGATGAGCCTTGGACAGGGAACATGTGATGCTCTTTAATATTGACAGGTCTTGAGAGCTCCTGAATAGATTAAATGTCTTTTTGCCTTCTTAGAGATAGCCTTCTTGCCCTTTTTAGAGTTTGGATCTAATCCAAGAAAAGGCTAAGAATTAGCTCAGCTGCAAACAAAACCTGACTACTGACTCCTGAATTATGAATTGAAACTTCACATAATGGAAAGTTGAGGCCCAGTAGTCTAAACATAAAAGTTGCCTTGCAGTGTTGTTTTTGAATGAGTGCAGGTAGTTTTGCTGGGTTTTTTCTGCATGGCTTTTGCTTCCCTTCCTGTTTCATTCTTACTTGTTTTAATACCTACTTGTAGGCATACAATACATAATTGAGAGGCTATGGTACAGGAAGCTTTCCAAATGTGTGTGAAATTTGCAAAACACAGCTCTTTAACTTCATGTTTAAAGGTACAGTGTGGTTAGGGTCTAAGGGAATGACTGCAAGATTATGTAAATGTGTGTATAATACCAAACTAGCTTTAATACCTTTTTTCCCTTGTAATGTTCAGGGGAGATTGTAATATTGACTCAGTATTCCCAAGTGCTAATTTTGGCTAGAAAATGTCAATATTAATTTAATTACTTAATGTTTCTGTCACTTCCCAACAGAGTGTTTAAAATCTCCTGTAGAAACCTTTTGTTTCAACCTTCAAATTTTTTTCATGGTGGCTTCTTTTCCACCACCTGCAGTTTTCCAGTACAAATTTAAAAATACGGATACTCAGAGCTGAATGTAACACATCAGTAGTGCCATGGAATCACGTCCTGACTTTCTGTTCCCTTGCTTCAGAAAGCTGAAGGCTGTGTGAGTCATTTATTCATTGTGCTGTGGCAGTGGCAAGCTACTCCTGAGTCACTTACCTGCCAGGATGCTGAAGTTCCTCAACAAATCCTCCTTCCTGGAGCAGTTGCCTGTGCTCTGTGTTACCAGAGGTGTAGCTTTGCCTGTTTTAACTGATGTCAACTGCGTGTGTGCACACTTTTCTTTCTTCTTTATATATATATTTTTTTAATTTCATTCTGTCAATCTATGTGTTAGCAGAACATTTCTTCCAAGGAATTGCTTATATGTAGACCTCAGCATTTTTATGTATCTGGATGAGCATCTGGCTAGCTCTGATTAATGCAAAACCAAACTAAAGCAATTTCATTCCCCGGTGACTTTATGCTGTCAACTACTTTGAGATCTGTCAGTTAGCCAACCCTTAATCTGTTTAGCATGTGCTTTATTGACAGATGAGCCAAATTTGTAGTCAGAATATCATGTGGTATAAGTCACATACCTTGAAAATCTTAACTACTCAATCAACTCTACCAGCCAAACCTGGGATTTCAAGTTCTGAGATCAGATTTATTTGAAAACCGGTGTCATGATCCCCTTGAGATTGTCATTAGTTGCATTCCTGTCCTTTAATAGAAACCTATGCAAATTTTTCAGTTTCAGTCCAGCACTGGTTTTGGACTAACAAATCTCCAGTGGCCAAGGCATGAAGTTAGCAGCCATTTCTTCTGGGAACCATGGAGAATTGCATCCAGTGAGATTTACATTTAAAAAATGAACTCATTACAGGCTGAGTATCAGTTAAAGCTGTTAAAAACGGCAAACAGACTGGAAAATATGGAGCTGATACACTAAGTGTCGGGTGAGGAAAGTGTCAAATAGATCACAGGCTGCTGCCTTCCATCAAGACATTGGTAACTGTTGTAATTGTGCTTCTGTGTTCCAAGTGCCTGTCAGAGGTCAGCATCTCTGGGAACAACAGTGTTTGTACTTGATGTCACTGTTTATACTTTGATTCACAAGTCTAGTTTCTTCTTGTGTTTTCTTCCTTGGAAAGAGATGTTGTTAATAAATGTTTCCAGATAGGAATGCTCATCACAGTTTAGCTAAACTTTACGTGCATTTCTTAAATCTTTGAACACCTTGAGTGGGGAAACTGGCCTGGCCTGGTAGTCAAAAATTAAATTGAGGCCACTGCAGATATCAGCTTGATCTCTTGCTTTAGATTCTCAAGTTTAGTGGCTGTTGCAGCAGCTTCCCAGGACTCAGGATCTCAGGAAGAGGATCTCACTGTTAACATCTCACACTCTGCATGTTTGGGAGGAGAAACAGAATCGATTTGATGAGATGGCTTTTTCTGCTTGAAAGATAATATTGAGAAGGCTCCAGAATACTCAAGGGCTTCCCTTTTGCAAATTTATATCACTAAACTGTAATTTCAAAAGAAGAATCTGCTATACTGTGGGAAGAGTGTAATGGAGTTTAAAATCAAGTCTATTTTAGTTTTGCATAAATCCATCCTTACTAATCTTAATCTGCCTTTACTAATCTTGCTAGCCTTCTGCAGAATTGGAAAAGGCTGGTTTGAAATCAAAACAGTGCAAACTCAAATCAAAACCCACTTCTTGAAGCCAGCTGGTGTGCAGTCAACACCCTTTACGTGCTTCTGGTGGAGCTTCTGATAACTTGAATTATCCATGACTGATGTCTTTATCACAGTCTCCATGCTGTAAGGTGAGGGAAAGCCATCTGCTCACAGCAGGATTAATCCAATTGATGGCCCATGAGCACATGCTGCTGCTTCATGGATCTGCCTCTCTGAGTGATGGGAGAGGCCACTGCTGTCGTATCACTACAGAGACATGTGACTCACTGCTTTTGAAGAAAGTCCCCCAGCATGCCCAAGCTTTTATTTTCTACATCAGCAGCAAAGAAACATTTGTTTAGGGTGTTTTCACCTACAGCTTGTACCTCTAGAAAACAAGGCTGGAACTAAAATCCATAGTATGCTCATTAGTATCTCAAAACTTAACTATGGATTAAATTGTATTTTGCTTAAGGAGTGAAATAAATATTTATTTTGGGGAAATGGAAATGTCAGCAGAAGACTTAAATACAAAAGATAGTTTGAGATTTCTTCTTCTTCCTTTTACTTCCTTTGAGCTTTTCCTTTAGGGTTTCATTATTAACAATGAAATAGCAAACCTGCTTAAGGGCAGAATTGTGCTCTGAGAATCATAAGTGTGGTTATAAAAACAATTTTTTCTTCCACAGTATACCAGATAGCTTAAATTTTAACCCTGTAAAGCAGGATCCATGAACTGGGCCATATGAATTTTTGCTGATAAGGTTTTGAATTAATCCCATTTTGTACAGACCTGTGCTTGCAGAAGCTTAAGGAAATTCATCACAGTTGCAGATTGTTTTCCAAGTAATATCCTCATGGACTATGAAGCCTATAATTTTATGATAAATGCATGAAGGTTTTGCTTAACTTCATTTTTGAGCCACTCCACCTCTAATCTCCGTTGCTCAGTTTTTAAGTAGGCTTTGGCAGTCTGGCTGAACTACAGTACTGCTGATATTGAAATTGCACAGTACGAGGTGGGGGGAGGGATGTTAGAGGAGGTTCACTGTAGACACAGCCTGGATTTTTCCTCCCCTTTGATACAGCTGAAACCCTTACTGCCAGCCCAGACAAGCAGTCAGTGTGATTTTTGAATATTTGGGTAGAGGATAATATACAGCAAAGTAATTCAGCTGTAATCCCTTAGGATGGGATAACAAATAACATCCCTGCTGTACAGGCAGCTAGAATTAGTCAGAAGGTGTAAAGGGGCTTTAATGTTGCGAGGAGCTGCCTGTAAAGGGTGCTTTTGAGTAGGCACATCTGTAACTTTACAAATGAAATCCGTGGCAAGCACAGAGGAGGCTGCTGGCTTGTTTGCTGTGCTGAGGAGGTGACTAAGCATCTGCAGCTGCTGGCAGGTGTGCTCTGAGCTGCAGGTGTGGCTTCCAGGGCTGCTCTGCAGAACAGGCGTTTGCTCGCAGTGATCGAGGCATTGTTAGCACTGCTCCTTTCAGAACAACCATTGCTGAGAAGATTACAGCCTGAAGTAAATATTTTCCTTCATATCAGTGTTATTATTTTTTAATCTGACTGGGCAAGGGGGAATGACAGTAGCTCTGGGAAGAGCTGTAGTGGAGAATTGGCTCTCGAGTATTCGGCTCAGAGCTGTTCTGCTCTGTGGGTCTGTGCCAGGGCTAAAACAAGGGCAGCAGGGGAACATTTGGGCCAGTATTTATGCTGCCACTGCCAAAATATGGGCCAGAGCATGAATGGCTTTGAAAATCAACATTTCAATTTCAGACATGGTTCCCTCTTGCTTATTGTAGCAGCAGATACTAAAGTTTGAATTTCCGCAGGTTGAACTACTTTGAGATAACTGCAGAGGGGAAGGATTGTGAGAAGAGATACTGATACATCATTCTTGTTTGTGAGTACACCTGAATAGACAGCTATCCAGACATTTTTTGTTATCTGTGATCTGTGACGTGAACTTGTGTTACATATCTGTTTCTGAGACAGATGACAAGTTGTTACTAAAAATCCCCCTAAAACCAAATCTGAGCCTTAAAACTCACGGACTGTGGCATCCATCCAAGGCTGTGTTTGTTAAAAATTATTATTAGTTGTACAGGAGTATGTTGGCCTGTTCCTTTTTTCATAGTTTGGGTTTAACAGCCTGTGCTGTGGTGTTAAGCTGTGGCAGAAGGGGAGCTGTGGCAGCGTGGGAAGCATGCAGGGTGTTGGCACATAGTGGCTGCAGGCAGGAGCTCCATTCCCAATCCATTCAGAATCAGATGGCCCAAACCCACCCCGGGTTTATTCATATTTCTACAGGTTTCTGTCTAATTCTTTACTTCTTACTGGCATCTGAGTTACTGTGGTCACCGAATGGAGGCTTATGTGACAAATAGCAATGAAATGAAGTTATACACAAGTGGGTGCTGTTAATTTCAGTTGTAGTCATTGAAAGGCTTTGAAGACATTAAAAGGCTTGGGGTTTGTTTGGGTTTTTTTTCCCTAAGAAGGTATAAATGAAAAGTGCACCTTTTAAACAGATGGATGTGTGAATGATGAGGAGGTAATCTGATCTATAAATACAAGTGGAATTTTGTCTACTGGCTTCAGGCCAAAAAGCAATAGATTTAAAAATAATTTTAAATTAAAAAACCCTGCTTTAACTTGAAGATACATTTTCATCTGAACAGAATATTTCACAGTGGTTGACCAGAGAGGCTCTTGATGAGAATTGCTGTTCAACTTAAGAGCTCTTGTCAGGCATGCAGATCTGAAAGTTGTGGCATGCAACTACCATTGCTGCCAAAGTTCTGCAGGCCAAATTATTCCCACTCCGACACCTAAAAAACTTAATCTGTGTTGATACGTATTTCCTCTTACAGTGCTCTTTTGCAACTATGACTTCAGCCGTGCTGTGTCCACCTAGCCCTATATCATGTCTGTGACTGTACCCAGTAGCACTTGCCTGAAAAGGAGTATTGGAACAAGCCAGATGAGATGCTTGGCCAAGATACTGTCCCTGATCCCTCCAACTGCAGTGCAGAGTGCTCTTGAATCAGGAGTGGTGTCTCCCTTGCACAGTGTCAGGCAAGGCTCAGGGAGCATGTTGCATAGAGTGTCCCTACAGCACAGCTCGTGCCAGGGCTGGGTCTGACAGCATTTGGCTCCTCATGTGGAGCAGTCAGAAGATCCAGCCACAGGTGTCTCCATGGAGAAGCTGTGTTGGTGCCCAAGTTGGGAGGGACAGTCTGCTCAGGTGAGTGTGTGGCTCCTTCATCACCAGTCCCACACCACAGCCAGCTACTCGGAGCAGGCCTGGGCAGGGAATTTGCTTTCCTGAGCTCAAGCAATATTATGTTTTGGGCTTAACTGAGGAATAATGGACTCTTAGTCTAAATAATTGCTGTAATAAGGCTAAATAAGTTAACAACACCTTTTGTAGCCAAACCATTCAGCTAAAGCAGAGAGTTGAAATATGCAGAGGAAAAGCCTCCTCCAATAAAGCAAAGGGCAGCAGATGTTATTAGGATCTGTTTTGCTGTCACAGGAGTGCTGATCCCAACTCAACATTACATTTCTAGGCTGTTGCTTTTATTCCTGGGAAGGCTGTGAGGGTCATATGAACTGTGCTTCCTGCTAACAGCCCCACTGTTGAAAACTTAAGAGAGCTTTTCAATTTGCCAGACTTCTGGTGAAAGGCTCTGATCTGCGTTACACAATCGAGCCTCAGTTCGTGCTTGTCGGAGGCCACTAGCTGGTAACATGTGGGCAGCTCCAGTCTGCCTCTGAAAGGTTTTGTTCAGTGTGTGCCTCTGCTCGGCCCCATCGGGCCCTTGTATTTTTCAAAATGTTAAGTACTCAGCTTTGCTGCAGTACATTATCTCACAGATCTTGTATTGTTTGTCCCTTTTCTGAAGAGCACATTATGTGTGGTGGCACAAACCGTGGCCAAGCCGTGTCTGCAGTGCATGCTAAGGTGCTCTGGGCTGGAGCTGGTGCCACCCACCATGGGGTGGTTTGGGACTGCTTGGATCAGGGGTGCTTTGGATTTGTTCTTCTTGGCCTAAACTTGTCAATGAAAGCATAAAGTACTGTTCAATGGGGACAGGCAGTGACAGGTACATAATGTTCCTACTCTTGGAGTTGTCAGATGGAAGGGAGCTAATATGATAACCCATAATACTTTATTTTCTGTGATCTTGAGAGATGGCTGTGCTTACGCAGCTAATTTCCAGTGGAGAGTGTTGGAGGAAAGTAAAACAATCCCTGTTAAGGCTCAAATCCAGTCTAGCCAAGCGGCAGAGTTTTCATCAAAAGCAGGAAACAGATGGAGGGGCACAGCTGCAGGAGGTGCTGCAACTTCTCTGGAAAAACTACCCAGGCATGTGCTGCAGGCAGGGACGTCAGTACAGCACTCCTGTTCTGCACAGGGCCTCTGCTCTGTGCCAGTGGATTGATGGTCCAACAGCCCCCGCAGCTCAGGGAGATGCCATTGCAGGGAGGAACCTGCCTGGCATTTCTCCCAGGGCTGTATGCTTGCCTGTGTCCAGGATCTGCTCACTGTAGTAGAAGAAAAGTGCATCAAAGACTTATGTTTCCAAGTCTAACATCTCTGAAGTGTGCTGCAGGCCCTGTCCTGGGGAGCTCACCCTTACATCCTTTCCAGCAGTACCTTGTTCTGTGTCCCTGCTGAATTCTCCATTTCAGAGTGGACAGTTGTGTGATAAAGAGGTCTTGTACATTGGTGGGCTCACAGAGGCAAGCAGAGAAACCTCTGGGATACCCTGGAGTGCTGTTTCTTATGCTCCTCTCAAGGCAGGAAAGAAGGTGCAGCACTGTGTCCCTAGTGCATGCCCAGCCAGTCACCCAGAGCCAGTCTGACAGTCATTGCTCCTGTGAAAAATGAGTCAGTGCTCATTGTTTATCTGGCACCTACAATGCTTGACTCCTCCTATTTACTTGGAAGGTGCAAATATGGAGATCTCTTCCAGAACAGATCTGTGTTATTGTTATTTAGAAGGTTTCTTTTCTTAAGCAGTTTAGGGTTTTTTTCTTCTTTTGCATAGTTTTTGCGAAAATTAAAGATTTTTTTCCAAGCAAGAAGCCTATGTAAGCACAACTGGGTAGTGGGGAGAACTTTTCTCAGCTTGCTTTCCCTTTTCTAAAGACAAAAGAGCCTTATTGAAATGTGCTTCCTTTCTGACTGCTAATGGCTTTTCCTTCCTTCCTCCTTGAAATGAGCTTAACATTCTCCCATCCTGCTAGGTATAAATTTCAGCCTGGACTGTTTTCCCTGTTGAGGTGTTGAGTCACTGGCCTTGAATGGGAACCTGTGATGAGATAGGGAGAAGTGAGGCTTGGGAAGAAAGAGGTTTCCCAGCAGCTTGGTGGTACATGGGATGAATTTTTAAAAAACAAGGGTAAGGTGCTACTCATTTTAGCTTAGGGCTGCTCATCTACTCTTTTCCTAGCTTTATTTCTGCATACTTATATTGGATCTGGATAAATTCCAGGACATAATACACAAAATACTTAGAGGAAGACTGGTTCCTGCTCAATAACAATGTTCCATTTTAAGCTGTCTCAGGTTAAAGGGGAAAAAATATGATGCCATATCACTTGAATCCATTTGTCTCCTAGGGGAATGATGCTGAAATCTTGCTTCAAAGGCTCTGTGTTGGAATTATGTCCTGAAGCCTGGATATCCTCCAAGGCTTAATTAAGCTTATTCATAGAAACCCTAACCTTTATGAACTGGACAGCAGACTTCTAAATTTGGCTCTAAGTGCAGAGAGGGTATTGTTTCTACACACTCTGATTATGAGTATGGACATACACTTTGGAATAATTAGCAAAATGGACAGGAATTAAAGCAAGCTTTGCTCTGAAAACAAACCAGATGAGCTAAACAAGTCATCTTCCTATCTCCATTTTTTTCTCCTAAGTAAGGTTTCATTTTGTGTGGTGTGGGGTTGTCTCATCTGGGATGTGTCTTCTCTCTCTGTCTCCCCTCCAGAAATTCTAAAGTCCACAGTGGCAGATATGAGACAAAAATCTGCATCTCCTCCCATACCATCTTGCTCTACAAGATGAAGAAAACAAGGCTGAGCAATGGCATTAAACCAGCAAGAGTGACATTAGGTTACTGCCTCACATAGACTTTTGCCAGTCTCAGAGAAACCCAGATCCAAATATCTTTGTTACTATTATTATCTATGTTTTGGAGGTTTCTTTTGCCTTTTTTTTTCCTTCCCCAAGCAATAGGGCTGAGAAATTGACTTTTAAATTTAAGATTTGAGTTATTATTTTAATTACAGTAAGGTGTCTGAGCTTGTGTGAAAGGAAACTGGGTGAAGCAAAAAGGGTGGTTTTTTTGTTTGGTAGAAAAGTAGGTGAGACTTCAAAACCAGTTGAAACTAATGTGTGTTCCTGCCTTCATGGGTTTGTTTTGTTTGCAGTCCTCCCTCTGGAGAACCAGCAGTGCAAGAGGGCCACAAAAGTGCTTCAGAGGGCTTTTTTGTTGGCGTTTGAGGGGTTTTTTAGTTGTTCTGCTTTAATTGCAGATCAGTTTATAAGAGATAAGAGTCTTCAGTAATATTTCCGTTTTAGAAAGCTCCTGTATAAGTGAAACTGAAGAGTTTGCTTGGGTAATTTTAGAGCTCTACCTTGAAGGAATATTACCTTATTTCTGGTATTACTTAGGATTTATGTATCAGGAGATGTTTTTAATGGAGCTTTTCTCTCAGCATCTTAAATAAGTGTGCAAAAAAACTGAGCAGAAGTGTCATTTGGACAGAGCAAGTAATATGCTTTGCCGTTGTCACAGTTTTGTCGTGTTAGGGCAAATTGCAAAATGTCTTCTGTTCAGAATTTTGTCCATCCAGAATTACACTGCAGATTAGTTTTGAAATTTGCTGCTCAATGGAATTTAACAAAAAATACCCTATGTAAAATTTTAAAAAATTTTGGTAGTGTTAACAGATAGTGTTGATTGACTTAATTTTGTAATGGAAGTCATAACATTTAGACATGTAAAAATATAACTGCTTTTTAAAATGTAAAATAGCTCCATGAGACTGCTTAACTCTCTGTACATGACATCTCTAGGCTGCTTAAGTACTGTTTGCTTTGTTAGTGAGATGAAACAAGGATTTGAGAATGTAAGACAATCATGGCATGGAGAAACAATTGTTATCAGTGAACTTTCTTCCTTGGAAAATGAAGACCTGAGAGCTGGAAACCTTGACTTTGACATACTTGAGCCCATGTTTGGCACAGATGTGCAGGTCCTGTTCTGAGGGCCAAGGGTCACTGTGGATTTCAGTGTGGTATTCAACTTCCATCCTGCTTGAAATTGTGCACCTTCCTCCTGTCTGTGCTTGAATAATGAAAAAAGAACCACAGGCTGGAGAGCAGCTTAACTAATCTAATTTAAAGAGGCTGTAGTTTGGGATAGCTGAGGTCTCCTTACTATGGCAATTGCCTACCTAAGTGTGGAGTCTGAGTAAAGTGGCATCACAGCATTCACTAGTCTTGTGGCTGCTGACCTGATATTGGAAGATTCTAATCTAACACAGAACAAATATCATCATCATCTTTCATATCTCTGAAAGCAGCAATCTGCTCTGTATCTTTTATGTTTGGTTCTTGCAGGCACTCTGAATGCGTATCTTATGCCCTGTATCCTTTTGAATTTGCAGTGCAGTATCATAACACTTCATCTTTCACTGAAAGAGCCAGCTGTAGGATGAAGCCTAGTAAAAACCTCGGGGTTACACTCTCTATCTGAACTGCTTTAGAGATCAACCCAACTGAATTCTAATTTAGAGAAGAAAGCTTCCCATGCGGCATTTGCACTGTACACATTTAGGGAGGTTTGTGAGAGTTGCTCTTGAAGTGTCCTTTAGGGTGATTGTTCTGTTTTTATGAAAATTTTGCTTCTGAGGGCCCTTGAACACACAGTAGTGAGGAAAGAGGTGAATAGAAGCAACCACATAATTCTGAATCTATATTCTATCATGTATCAGGAAACTCAATTTTGTAATGAAATGCACTGAACAACTCTATCCAAGCCTCTTCACAGCTCAGATTTGAAGTTCAGTAGTGTGGTGCTAGCCCATCTTGAATACGTGTCCATCAAAAAATTCAAGGTCAAGAAGGCTCAGATCTACCAATCAGTTCCATTTTGGTTGGCAATGCGTGTAAGAAGGCTCTTATTTTTAGTATCTGACATTGGAGATTGGAGCTGGAGTGGGTGGAGGGATGGAGTACCTTGCAAAAAACATCCAACCAAGCAATAGTGCTGTTCCATTCCTGAGGAAGGATGCGGTGTTTGGCTGCCAGAGTCCTGGACAGCTGCTAGCTGAGCAGTGTCCGAGTGGAGATCAATGCAGGGGTATTCCCTTTCTGTACCTTTTTATTAAGCACAATTCTACAGACAGAAGTAATTTCAGCAAATCTAGGAAGATTTGGGAACTTTGGGAAGATTTGTCCCTTCTCTGCCCTTTGGCTTAAGGCTGTAGCTATCTGAAAACTGAAAATACCATTACAAAAAACCAAACCCACAACCCTCTGTAACAGGTCACCATAAGGAAGTGGCTGTGTGTGAGAGGGACAGGTCTGTCTCCTGGGCAGGCAGCAGGAAAGTCCCATTGACTGCTTGGTTAATCATCCTGAGCTTTCAGGCTCATTAGGGACACACTGCTAATTTGGTCAGGCAAGGGCTGCCAGGCTGCATTGTGTGGGGTTAAGCAGTGTGAATGGAGCCCGTAAGCAAAGCTGCTGGAATCTGCTTTTGTGTTCCCTTTGGACGCCTGTCCTCTGCTTTTGGCTTCCTTTCCAGTTCAAAGTGGCCACGTGGAGTTTTGGCACGGTGAGTGCTGTCTGTAGATTAGTTATAGATTGCAAAAGTGATCTAACTGCTGCTGAGAGGAGTTACCCAGCTTCTCTTCTCAGCTGTTTTTTCATACATACACTTAAGAGTGTCAATTCACTCCTTCGTGTAACTTAATTAGAAATGGATTAAGCCCTTTCTCGTTAAAACCCAATTTGAACTGCTATAGGTATTTTCCTTATCATCCCTGCTCACATGTGCTAGGCACTAGCTTTATAGCAATTAAAGTTTGCATTTCTTTTCTAATGTCAAAAGATAACTTTCCTCCCCTTCCCACAAGTCCCAGAGTCCTGCAGGTGGGTTTGGAGGTCTGACAGTTGTCTCTTCCAAATGCTCTCCAGTCTCTGGAAGAGCTGGAAGGTGAGGTTATGGACTGACTCTCTGGACACAGGAGATTGGTGGTGGGGAAAACCTGCCCTGTGCAGTCTGGCTGGGTGGGTGTGCTGGCTCTGTATGTTCCTGGCTGGAGCCATTCCTCCTGGGATTATTGGAAAAGGTTGAGCAAGGAGGAGATTGTTTTCATCTCATAAAGGGAACAACCAGATTGTCTCACTGCTGTCTCTCCCCAGCGTGCGTCAGAATATACTGTTAATTTAGGAGTTGGAACCCAGTGGAGGATTTTCTGATTCTCTACCATGTGTTTGCCTTTGTGACTCCAGTTTCTCTCTCATCCTTTGGGGATGTTTTTCCCTCATGTCTTCAGCATTACCAGAACTTATTTTTGTTTCTGCCAGAGAAAACACTGATATTAATAATTTTTGGTAACCATTTTCTACATCTTCATCTGATTGATCTGATTATGTTAAGTCTGAGTCAAATACTCCATTAAGAGTTTCAAATGCTATCAGAACTGAAGCAGAAAGAGGTTTCCCAGGAGACTGACTGTGTTTGCCTGTGTGGAACAGACTTGGCAGGGAATTGGCCTGCACAATTCCCTGGCAGAGAGCAGCACAGCTCCAGCACTGCTGTCACCAAATACCTGGCTTGATCCTGAGCTGGGAAGAGACACCTGCTGGGTCAGGCTTTTTTTGTCACACTGGGAGCTGCCCTTCCCTCTGGAAACAAGGAGAATTCATTCCTCTGCCTGTTGATGTGCAGGGATATTGATTTAATGCAGTGCCCCATTTTGGGAAGCAGTGTTTTTCCAAGGGTGGAAAAATGCTTGCTCTGTGGGAGGGAATACTTCTTACAAACAAGCAATGAATTTCCTCATTTTACTTTACTAGGGATTTCTATTAGAAAATAAGGCTGGAGGGGGAAGTTTGGAATGATTCTGGGAAGCTTTGACTCAGAAAAGAGGGAATGATTCATATTATTACTGTTATTTATTAAGGAGAACAGACCATGAACCTGATCTTTTACTTATCTTTGGAAACTTAAAGCACTTATGCAGTGACCCCAAAAGAGTTTGTGGGTTTGAACCAAGGTCTTTCAACATAAAAGCTAAATCCCAGCTGTGGGAGCTGGCCTACAACATTTTAAGAAGATTTATTCTTGTTACCTTCATCCTTGATAAGTATTTTAATATCCTCAGTGCATCCCTTCTCTGTTTGTGAAGTGGGCTGGTAAATAAGTCTTGAAATTTGGCACTTTCTGTTCTGTGACAATGGTCAGTTTATCTCTGCTTATTGCTGGAGTCTTGGTGTAAGAGGTCATTCATTTGAGAGTCAGTCTAGTTTTGATGGGGAGAATTTGATTACTGAGAAAAGCAATTTGTTTAGCAGCAGCCTTTTTTGTCTTTTTAATTTGGAAGTAAATATTTATTTCTCCAAAAATAACTTAGCTGTTAATAATCAAAATCTAAGATAGTCAAAGGTGTACACTAGAAAGAAGGTTTTAAGCTCCTTCTTAAGATAATATTGAGAACTGTGAGGTGATTTACATTTATGTTTGTATTATGCTACTATGAAAAAAAGATAAGTGCAACGTAAATGATGGTTTAATTACAATTTGGCAAGAGACTTTAAATGAGGGAAAAATCAAAACTTGACACTGTCTATGTCACACCTGTAATTTCATGCTTGTACTTCAGAAGATAGTATAACTTAATCTTTTAGCTAATTCTTTAGGCCAGTTCTTTAAAGAATCGATCAGACAAGGTTCTGTCCATTTTATGAAAATGGAAAGGCACTTGACTGTGGCCATGTGGTTTTATCTTTCCCACATTTTGTATCATACTCTATACCCTAATACTTTTGGTTGTGCTGTCAGTGGCTGAGAGTCAAAGAAGTTAAGAGAAACTTTTAACTTGTAGGTTTTAACTTTCAGAGTTAGAGACTGGAACAAATATCTCCATTATCCTCCTGAAAAATCCTGTTAGCGAAGCAGTGCCATCACATCTAAGCTACTGGCTTGAATATTGCTTGTATTGTCTGTTAAAGTATAGCAGCCTAATCTCAGCAGAGGTTGAGAAGGCATGCAAAGACTCTGCTAGCAAGAAGAAATATATAGAAAGGACAAATTGTCACAGCAAGTATAGAAACTTGAATTTATACCTGTGTTTTACTGCACTGGGGAAGGCAGAAGTCCTCACCTTCCACAGCTGTGAGTCAAGCATTTCTGACCACCTCAAAACCTATTCCAGAAGGATTTCCTTACAGGCTCAAGAAAACTGATTTATGTCAGTAGTTGGAATAAACACACTGTGCAGAGTTAAGTCTCCAAGGCTTTGGATAATCAACAGAAATCTTAATTACATTCAACCCCAGATAAGAATTTATCAGTAATTACAGACATTTAGTGGACATGTAAGTAGTCCTCTGAGGTTACCAAAAGCCATTTCTTTGTTTGTATCTATTAAGGGAGTTGAAAGTTTTCTTTGTTTTAAGGTCCAAAGTAACGTCAGCCACATGACAGTGGAAGAGATGTAAGAAGGCATCAAAAATCCATCAGTGTTTCCTTCATAAAACTGCAAAATAAACACATTGAACTCTCATGTAATCAGTTTATGCCTGAAATGAACTTGTCCTGTGTCTTGTTGGAGAATCTGAATAACTCTTGTGGCAGAAATAAGGTCCTGTGTCAGGATTGTAAATACCTTCCAAAACTGAACTCAAAATGTGAGCCATGCACTCAAACACTGGAGCCTATGGGTGAAATTACTGGGAGGGGCTGTATAAGAACAAACATATGGCAAACATATTGTATAGGTTTCCTCCTACTGGGCTTGGACTTTGTACCTCACTTAAATGCCAGAATTAAACACGATACACAGTTTGTGGCTTTTCTGTCATATTTCTTCATGCAATGCCTGATGTACAAATTGTATACTGCAGCAAAATATGGGGATCTATAGTTACCCTACCAAGTGGCCTGTCTCCTGTCCTTGATTTGACCCCTGGTGTTCTCCTTGGCTATCCTCACCTCCCTCTCCAAAGGAGCAATCTCTGCATAAAGAAAATGAGCATCAAGATCATTCCCAGAAAGAAGTATCCTCATAATGAGAGCAAAAGCTCCATTTCATGGAAACATTTTGTGAGTCAACATGCTAAAATCCGCAGTTCAGGCAGTACATCCCAGAGATCATCATTAAGTAGTGTGGTTAAAAACTGTTTTCCTGGGAGTGATTTTGCTGCTTGGACAAATCTCTCACAGGTGCAGTCTATTAGGAAACCCAGACCTCTTCCTATAAACAAGCAAGCAAGAACAATCGAAAGGATAGCAGTGATGTGTTGCCTTGCCAGCAGGGAAGGTCCAAGAGAAGACTTGGACTTCAGTGGAAGTAAAATCTCGGGGAAAATCCATAGTCTATAATGGGATTTTTGGAAGAAACAATTTTTTCTGTACAAAATTGTCCAGTCAACAGAACCGGTAGTTTAAGGAACAAGCAGAGATGCCCAAGAAAGAGCTCAGGCAACCCAGCCTGGTTCTTGAATTGAATGCTTCCCTCTCTTTGTATAGTACAGGTGGGCCTGAGAAGAGATTTAAGTCATCTGGTACACAACACGATTTGCTTTGCCGCAGCCAATTTCATCTGCAGCAGCCAACACTCAGTTGTTCAAGTTGGGTAACTCCAGTATTTGCAATCTGAGATGCAGCCCCCTTTTTTCTTTTTTTTTTTTCCTTTTTTTTTTTTTAATTGAAGATGATCAAAAGAATCCAAATTATGGGGACCTTCTTCACCTGAGAGGCACAGAGTTTGGTAAGTAGATCTTTCTGAAAATTCTCTTAATACCTCCCTTCAGCCTGGTGATGCAACACTGATATATTCCTCTTTTCTCCTAGGACTGAGAATTCAAGTACCACCAAGAAGGTAAGCTGTGCAGTGAGTTATTACAAATTTCACATCCATTCCAAAAAGATTCTTCCTAGAAATCCTTTGAATATGAAATTCAAATACCCTTTGAAGTCAGTTGTCTTGGAAAATTTTCTGGTCCTTTTTTTTTTTCTCCCAGTTCATGTCGAATGTGATAATTTATTCTTTTGTTTCCTTGACTAAGGGGAATTCAGTGTGTATTTTCACTTTACCCCACAAGTTTGAGTGATTCATCTTGCCTTCCAAAATGATTACATGTCCATCAATCCAACTGCAAACCCTTTTTGAAAACTCCTTGCTGCTGTTATATGTACTGAATAAATCCCAGCCAGACTATCTCAAATATATGTTTCTGTGACACAATAAAATGATTGCAGGGATTATAGCTCTCTGAAGCTGCAACTGAGAGCTATTTCAGCATTGAGCAAATAGACCAAACAACCTTCCCTTTCCCCACCCCACTTACTAAAACCACTGCAAAGTGTGTATAACCTGTATTTGATCTTTTTCTGCAGCATCCAGAGGAGCCTGTGGAAGCAGCTACCTGGAACAGCTCACTCACAGTTTGCCACCTGCAGCCTCATGTCTCCGAATAGCTGCGTTTGGACTTTCTCCTGGCACTGAGTACTCTGCATGTTAAACATTTTCCCATCTGGTTTTGGCTCCACAATGGATTTCTCCTGAACCCTGAAAGCAGTGAATAGTCTTGAAGAAAAATGACCCAACTGAAGCAGAATACAATTTGAAGAGTCTTCCACATGTTAGTGCTAAATCCTGGAAGCCTCCCTTCAGGATTAGTGGTTCCTCATGCTTCAACAGCCAGGGCTGGCAGTGCTCTCGCAGGCAGAGCAACTCTCAGGTGGCCACCTTGGCTCTGGTTTTGCCTCAGGTTGTTTTCACTTCTCTCCTCAGAGCTTTCTTTCCTTCTTGGCTCCTCTTCTTCCTCTTTTACTCATGGGTGTAGATCTTCAAGAGCGAATTCACATAACTTACGTCATGGTTGCTCTGGCTCCACCTTCTGCTCTTTGTATTTGAGTATTCCATTTCACTTGTTGTGGTTTATTTTTAATCAAACCATATCACATTACTTTTTGGGGCCACAGAAGCATGTTTAACATGTTTAAGTTGCCGTTGTGAGGTTCATCTCCAAACAGAATTCAAACCATTATGTTGCAATCTGTACCAGAGCCTTTCTAGCAGCTGTGTTTATACAGCTTCTAGTAAAATGGGTCCCTGATTAGGATTTTTGAATAGCTCATTCACTGAAAAAAATTGTGTTTTGAACGAGCTAAAGCTATTTAAAAAATTGGGATAATATATGATTAAAAGTTTTGGTTGGAAGAAATCAGTGGCAACACCCTGCCAAATTTTAGGCCCCAGACATCATTGCCATTAGTATCATAAAGATTAAGTTACTGCATTTTAACTGGGAAAGAAGTGGTTTTCTTTTGCTTCTTAAAAAGATTAGCTGAAAAATTCATTTGTCATAGATTGAGAATTATATATTCAGAGTAGTCACCCAAAATTGCTGAAGTTTGGTAAATCAGATGAACCTGAAGACAGATTCTTTATTTTGGAATTGTTAAGCAACAGTGATTTGAGGCCAAATTGATCTAGAATAGAAACTGAATGTTAGGCAGTTAGGGGTTGCTCCACAGCTATCAGGAGAAGCTTTTTGGAAAACCAAATCCCATCCTCAGCTGAGTGACACTGACACACACCACAGGCTCTGGGTGTTGGGCAGGTGGGTTTTCAGGAGCCTTTCTGCTCCTGCCATACCAGGAGGCTGGAGAAGCAATAGCTGCTGTGCCAGCAGCAGTGCCTTCTGCAGGGAACCCTGCAGGCTTTTCCTCCCACTCGTGAGGCTGGGGGGAAACGGTTCCTCATCTTTGCTATTCCCCACTGTGGAGGTGGCAGCTGCATTTCCAGGATTCTGCAGGTTTTGTTACTTGTGTTCATGCTGCAGATACTAGCACTGTACAAAACCAGTAAGAGCACATTAAGGCAGAGAAACACAAGTGCTGCTTCTGCTCCATTAAATTGGAACTCAGGATTAAAGGACCAAAAGCTACTTTGACTGACAAACTCCATACTTAAATGTTTTTTTAATCGTAAACTATGAGCAAAGATTTATAAGTTTGTGTCATGATCCATAAATCTAGATCTCGTCCTTTGCCTCTAGACAAATGGCTTGTAGAGGAATTTGTAGTGGTTTGGATAAGTCTAGGTTTCAGCAGTCAGCCCTCTTAAGTCAGACATGTATGAAACATCTGTGATTGTTTGAGGAATTTGGCAGACAATCTTGTACTTAAATCACATTTTCCCCTTTGAAAGTTGGAAATATCCATGTATAAATTAGACACATAAGCCACATAACTCTGCACTTACAGAATTAGAGGAGGTATCAACCTGTGTTACCTTGCAAATCCTACTGTAAGGTAAGAGCAAGTTGATACCTTGCTACAGTAAAAGAGAGCAGCTTAAAGGTCTTTAAAACTGTGTACCTTTTTTGTGCCCCAGAATAAAATCAAATAGCTTTAAGGGGAGTTGCTGTTAAATGGCAGGCTACTTTAGCGTTCAGAATTTGCCACTTAGCCAAAAGACTAAGAAATCAAAAGGTTCTTTGAGTAGAATTATACAAACCCTCCTTTCCAGGCAGAGTTGCTGCGTTACGTGCATATTTGTCACATGCTGAGCCCTTGAGTACATTCACTATGCAGTTGTGCAGAGTCTGTCTAGAATCATCTCATCCTGTAATGAGATCATGTGAATTCAAAGCATATTAAACTTAATCCTAGTCTTCAGGATTATACCCTGTAAATTTAAAATTGCAGAGTATAAAAAATGCATAATGTTCCTGTCTGCTTATTATAAAAAATAAGGCCCAGCTCGTTGTGAACCAGCTTTGGTTCTGCCACAGAAAGCAGAATTTGGTAAAGGGACTTCAGTTGGAGATTCAAGCTGATGTCTGGTGACCTTTGTCAAGCAGAACAAATGATTGCTGTGTTTGCTAGAATTGTATTAGTACTGGATGCTTCTGGTACAGCCTGAGCAAACGAAGTTTAAAAGTCTGGCTGTCTATCAGCAAACTTTGCCTTTTGATTGAGTCTACAAATGCTGCAGCATGGACCCTCCAGGCAGGAATTGAGGCTCTGCTTTATTTGATGCCAGGTCCTTTAATAGTTTCAGAAAGTGATTTTGCTTGTAATCGAAAAGCATGATGAAAACAGACATAATCATGAATAATGTGTTAAAATCAATTCCTGTGTGTCAGATTCCTGCATAGCATGTCCTTTGGTACACACAGGAATTGTCTGAGCAACTTGAGGAAGAGGCTGTCACACACATCCAGGCTGCACATTCCAGCTCTGGAATGACAAAGCAGAGCTATCAACTATTGAAGCTTAGCCCAGCTCATAGTGGACACGGAGCCAAAACTAGGCAAGAAAACTCCCCCAGTAAAGAGAGGCTAAAATTTGCAACTAGTCATTATCTTTTGTATGAATAACCTCTAAGAAATAAAGGCTACATGATTCTGGCTTGACCACTGACATGCTGTAAATTTACTATGAAGTACCCTTGGTAGCTTTGAGCTGGAGGATGTACAAGATTTCTCAGCAGCATTCAGTGACCTGTTGTGTGTGATGCTGAGCCTTTCCATGTTCAGCTCCCTGCTTTATTCTAAGGACAAGCTTAGCTGGTTGCCAGTAGTCCTTCTGAGGCAGAGATTTTTACTGTGCCTGATTGAGCATCATCACACTAGAGGGAATGAAGGTGGAAAAATTGTCTTCCCCGAAGCCATTGCTGGAGCAAAGAATACCCTCACTGGCTCCAGTATGTCCCTGCTGCAGCACTGTGGAAAACAGACCTATTGTTTTCTTGCAGCACTTTCTGCCACGTCCTTTACCCTTGCTTTCCTTTCTGTCTTCTGTACTTTCACCTTGCTGCTCTCTCCTCTACATCCAGTATCTCCCCCTGTTTTCACTTACTGTTCCTTTACACACTTAATCCAAGGCAGTCAGTTCTAACTGGGGTATTTGCCTTTACTCCCTGGGAAACATCTTCCTCTCCCCTTCCCAGGGCTCTTTTTTTATGCCAGCATTGGTGTGTCTCAACCAGCTGCAAGCTTCTCTCTCCTCCAGTCAGGCAAGAAGTTGATAGCAACAGAGTGAGTGCCTGACTGGACTCCACTGAGCATCTCCCCTGTGGGTATTCTTGGTGGCTGCTGCCATGCTTCCCACAGCATGGCCCAGTTTCTCTCTCTGGCACAGAAAGTGCAAAGCAACCTGGCATCTTCCACAACTGCATTTTTCTTACTCTTTGAAGAATATAGGTTTCCTTTTCAGGAAGGCTAACCTGTTTGGAAGATATTCTTGACATCTTAGGGGTAATGCAGTGTAGTATTTCTCTTGCCAGCCTATCTGAACCACTTCAGGAGGTTGTGGTGGGTTAGAGCTGATTGGCAGCTGTCAGTCACTGCTTGTACATTGTCAGTGTTTTTCTTAGGCAGGCTGAATTGCCTGATACAGCTCCCTGGAATGTAGCGGGAGGCAGTGCAGCATTTTCATTTAATTGCTTGTGGAGATAGCTGCAGGATTGTGGTGTCAGAAAATATTGCTAAATCTCCTGGGATTTCTTGGCATTTTGTTGCCACAATAAAGTCATGGTTGTCACAGTGGCTTAGTACAGTCACCAATATATGTACACTTATTTATGCAGCCTGAAAATGTAGTGCAATAATAAAATACTTTATTTACATTTCCGTGACTTGCATTCGAGTCTTCTAATGTCACTTTTGTCATTTGCTGTATTGTCTAAATGCATATTTCTTATATATGAAATTTATGAAGATGTGAAGAAGAGTTGTCAGTCAAGTCACATTTTGCAACCAGTCTTAGACATGATCCTACTTGTGAGTTTGTGTCTCTCTACTGTTTTTATTACCTAAGCATTTCAGTTTTGGAAATCCATATTTATAAGGAATTTGTTCCACAGTAGAACTGCCATGGCATTGTTAATACCAAGATGACAAGTGGTCTGAAAATGAAGTGTTGAGCAAACACAAGCAGTTTCCACTTGAGTTTTTTCTGACTGTCCTGAATACCAGCCAGTCCATGTTGTGGAGCATTTGCAAAGTAAGATTAATGCAGTGCAGAGCTGCCTGCTGAGTTACAGGAAGGCAGTCAGTTGACACCAAAAAATGATGTTCTTGTGTCTCCAGCTCTCCCTAGCCAGTCAAAAGTTTGCTTGCTTTGAGAATATGAAGGTATGTGCTTTTCTGTGTTATAGTTGAAATCTCCATGTTCAGGGTTATGTTCACTATATGCAAAATATTAGCCTGCAGGAGGGGTGGATTTTCTCAGTAGAAATTAGTTGCGCAAGTGTGAAAAATACTTGCTCTGTATGGTGTTTTTGAAGATCCTTTTCTCCCACTGTATTTGTGTCTGTTCCTCTTGTCTCCAGTGATATGTCTCAGAGCTTTCCTCATGCTTATCTGTGCTTTTATTACTTCCATTTGTTGTTGCCTTAATGCCTCTCATTTCTGGGTTTTTCTTTAGGAGGAGCTTTATTTCTCTGTTAGAATACATTTGCGAATTCACTGCTTTTTCTCCCAAAACTTAACCCGGAGAGAGATTTTTAGTATGTCTTACAAAACAGATGTGAAATCCAAGCTAATCAAACTAATCTGATAAAATAGGTTTTAGAATTAATCTAACATCAATCTGCTGCTCTGTAAAAAGCATGCATCAGCCGTACTTATTGTCTGCAGCCACAAGAAAGGAGAAAAAAAGCCCACATGCATTCAGCTACTGCAGCAGCAAAGAATTTCCTTCAAACAGTGGAGATGATAACCACAGTGCAGTGTGTTAGCCTAAACTTGCTAATAAGGCTTTGTGCTCAGACCCAGTCTCTCTGAGAGAGATTGAACTGAAAAACATCCCTGCAAGCCTGGCAGATTTGTGGGTAGGGAGAGGAGAAAATAAAATATGATTTTCAAGCTGTAATGAAAGATGGCTTTGGAGGATGTGTGCATGTGCAAGGAGCCGGAGGGAGGAAGTGGAAGATAGGAAAATCTGTGTCTTTGAACACTGACAAATCACCTGGCTGTGCTTAATGATCTGACAGCCTCTTCTCACCAGCTGCATCAACATTTGGGCTATTCATCACCTTTATAGATTCATAGCATTAGGTAGCACAACTTTTCTATCAACACATGATTTTTCCTGCCTGGTGAGCTGAAGAAAAGCTTCTTACAGTTCCTTCAGCAGGGAAAGCACACAGGCAGGTTGTACTCCATGTCAGATTATGGGATTTGTATCTCAGAACCATATTTGTTTGCCACAACCATTTGAAGTTTGAGACATTGATTGCAGAAACTGATATTTTGCTATTCATCATCAAATATTTGGTCAAAGTCGTCTCCTGATCAAATTATTAATGTCTTCACACCCTTCTCAGTAAGACTTCTGAATGTCCCCTTTGATGAACCAACTTGAGGGCATTTCCTCTTCCTGAGGGTCTCCCTCCTTTCCTCCAGGCTAAACAACTCAAATTCCCTCAGCCACTCCTCATAGGACTTGTGCTCTAGACCCTTCACTAGCTTCATTGCCCTGCTTTGGATTAACTTTTGGACCAGGAAGGACTGTCCAGTGCTTGTGCTGTTCAACTTTAAGAGAATATTAATGTATAAAGTGATGAGATTTTATGGTTAACTGAAGAATGTGTGGAAACAGGGAGAGTAGGACTAGAAGAGGGGAGATTCCATTTATAAATAACAAACCCAGCCCCTGCTGTTTCTCGTATGGAGTTTCTGTCCTATTCCTCTAGCACAGCAATGGTGAGAAGCCATTCAGAAGTGTATTCTGATTTGACTGTGCTTATGAGTGTTTTTGTTTTCATTAAGTATATTTGCATATGTGAATTTCCCTAAGAGAGACCTTCTAAGCAGTGTTTAAATTAAATTTTAGCATTTGCCAGAATAAATGAACATTGTATAACTGATGACAAAAACGACAGTTTATGCAAGTATTAAAGAGAACTTTGGCATAACTAACACAGTACCCTCTGCAAATATTAGAGTTGAAAAGGAATTAATCTCTTTCCAAAGGGCCAGCACAAATCTTTCAATGGCACATAAGCCTGCTTTTGAGGGAGCAGCTGCTTAGCAAGCCCTGGGGATTCAGATTTCCAGAGTGTACTCAGCATTGACACATTTGCAAATACCTTAAAAACAAATTTCCAAACTCTTACTCTCTTACAAATTTGCTGTAAATTCTATATTTTGTGAATTTAGATGTAACTTACATGGCATGCAGAAATTCTGTAGAGCAGGATCTCTTATTCTCTTACAAATTTGATGTAAATTCTATATTTTGTGAATTTAGATGTAACTTACATGGCATGCAGAAATTCTGTAGAGCAGGATCATCTCAGTCTGGAACTGGGCAATATCATCTTTAAGTTGGGGTAGAACAAGGCTGTAATTGAGGATTGGCCAGGTGCCTTTGCCAAGCTGCTCATTTTGATCATTCATAGCAAGACACTCTTATTTTGTAAAAATCTTTTTGTTGGTGAAGACAGCAGACAGGTTCTATTCTGTCCTCGGAGAAGGTGGCTTGGTGCCAGTGTCAGCAGCCAGCAATCCAAAGTGTTTTGTTTAATCACAAGATTAATTTTTCCTTTTATTGGCTTTTCCTTTCAATATCACCAAGCATGACATGTTGTAAAACAGAAACACTGGTTGAACAAGGGTTGGCGAGCATCTCTAAGCCCCCTGGCTATGTTGATAGCAAAGTGAACATTTGGCTTGATGTGCAGCCAGTAGAGATTCCCAGGAAACCAAACTGGGAAAATGCACTTGTCAATTCATGGGCCATGTGCCTGTTGAAGGAGGGAGGAGAATGCAAGATGCACCTGGGTGTAAGAGCTGTGCCGGGGCTCCTCCTTTAATATTTCAAGCATCTGCAGTCTCAGTAGCCCATCAGACAGCTGAGTTTTTGTGCTGTAGTCCATGGATGGCCTCTGGTTACATTTGAATGTATTTATTTTAGCCTTAATGTGGCCATATGCAAGTTAGCTTCTAAAAGACAATGGTAGTGGATCCAAATCAAGTTAAAGATTTGTACTCATCCCACTGAACACAAGGGCTTGTGCCTTGCATTGAATCATATAGGAAAAAAATTGCTGTTTTTTTCAGAAGGATGATGTTATATCCAAAACTTCTTTATCCTCGGAGTTTTCAGCAGTGAGCATCCCTGATGTTCTGAGCCATCAAGCAGAAATCTAGTCATGGGTGGGAATGCTTATGGTGGAGAGGTTCTGTGTGTCTGATCCTGCATCTGCAAACAACCATGTCCACTCATTTTCATTTTAGGGACTCTGGTGGTCTTGGAATGGAAAGTTTAGCAGAGTTTGGTGTGAGCACAAGAATGGATAACTCTCAGCCTGACAAAGAGTTGTGACCTTCCAGAACCCTGCATTTGGAGGGTTAATAAATAGTTTAAAACTTAAAAATTAATATACTCTTGTCTTTCTACAGTTTGTATTGTAACCTATGAATATTGTGTTCCCAATGGTCTCTGCTGCCAGAGACAGGTGATAGAACTTCACTGAGTATAGAGGAAGGTAAGTGTACTTTCAGGGCAGTGTCCCTGTCAGTTAAGATTTCTGGGTTTGGATTTGGTTTGTTTTACTGGTATCTTCAGCATAAAAGCACAGATTTGCATGTACCTTTTTCAGCTGAAGTTGATTTATTAGCTTTTCACAATCAATAGGCAGGGAAAACAATAATGTTAACCTACTCTATGAATAATACAGCTGCTAAAAGATCAGGGACCACTTCATGGTACAGTCAGATGCTAGTGGTAATTTGTCAAGGTCAGGCTCCCCTGAAAACAAAGGTTAAAGATTGTTGCCCTGACTTGCGGTTGTTCCCATGTTATAGGGGCTGCTCCTGTCAATTCTTTCTTCTGTTAGAGATCCTTCTGCAATCAAACTGTTCTGTGATTGATAATCTTGTGAAAAGATATCAATAACTCCAAAGTAAAAATCCACAAATGTCACTTTTTCAGACAGACACCATGTGGCATCTCTCAAGGAAGTGGCCTAATTTTTTGTTTCAAGGATTAAACTTCTAAGTCCCAATTTCCACCCTTTTGCCTGCTCTCTCAAGGAGCTGAGGCTTGAGCGTGGGAGGATTATGTACGGTTATGCATTTATGTAAATATAAAGCATTGACTGGAAATTGCAGGAGGAGACTGCAACCAAACAGCTGTCTTTGCAAATTTAATATTTATTGCAGAGTTAAACAAAATGCCTTATTGTTTAGAGCATTATTTGCCTTGGGCATTGGCTTAGACAGTCGCGTTGGCTGAAAAGAATTTCCTAACTCCCTTTTCCACAAAACAGAAGATTAAGTAGATAATAGCAACAATTGGCTGTTTTGATCTGGCCTTGACATATGTTCCAAGAATCTACTTCATGATTCAACTACATTATTTTTTTCTTTCATGGCTGCAGCATTTTACTCCTACTTTACCATTGCTGCCACTTATGAGCCATCAGGGGCTTCTTTCTGAGCCTTCTTTCTGGTCAGAAGTAAACAATTTTAAAAGATTCTTGCTGCATAGTATGTAAATTCTTTATGCATGGGGAGTATTCCTGACACTTTATTAGCATGCAGAGTTTTTCAGGGTTAGGAAAAAGCTCCACTGAAGGAAACAAGTTCAAATCAAAAGTTAGAGGAATTGCATGAGGAGGCTTTAGTATCCTTGGTAGTCAAAAGCCCAGAAGAGTTGTGATGCTACATGGTGACAGTAATGAAAGTTGGAGACAACGAACTGCAGAATATTTCTGTGCAGAGTTTTCCCCTGAAATTTCACTGGCTGTCCTCATGCACCATCTCACCGTCTGCTAGGAAGAGGCTTCTGATCAGCAATATAAGTGGGTCACATAAGTTTCCTGCATCTTGCCAGGCCCCCAGGCAGCTGTAATCAAACCTTTTTCAAAATGCTTACTTGGTTTCTGAACAGAATTTATCAGCTGGCACAGAGCAGTGGTTTAACTAGTTCACTCCTTGGTGCAAATGCATTTTGTAGGAAAAGCTGCAGAAGTCCTGCTTTCCTTTCTGTGTGCTGCTCTGTGGACAGGGCCAGCTGGTACAGCAGGATGTTGGTGACAGTGTTGTTGCCCATCTTCTCTAGAAGGCAAAGATTTGAGGCTGCTGTCTGTCCTTTTGACCAGGGTCGAGGTTGGCTGCAGCTGGAGATCAGTTCCAGCTGTGCTGGCAGTTTTTTGATTCCTGTACTTGTAGCACAGTCCTGTTCCTGTCAGATATTTGATCAGAAGGAAGGGATGCACTTATACCCAGGGCAAATTGTCTTCCTGCATGCTTAGGGTAGGTCTCTTAGTCTGTTTTATATTATCAATTAATTGCAAAATCCACATTGTAACTGGCTTATATGTGAATATGGAATGGACCTGGAGCCTGACACAGTGGAGTTGCAGTGAGTGGTTGCCAAAGCTTTGAGGGGCCAGAATTTGCAGCCACATTAGGACAGGGTATAACTGGAGATATCTGAAAGTTGAGGATGTATCTTTCCTTGACCCATTTTCTTCTCACTCAGCTGTAGTGGTGGGAGATGAGGGAGCACTAAATGATTATAATACCCATAGCACTGTCTTCCTTTATGCTTATTTAGTTGCTGTGTGTGAGTCTCTGGGCAGTCTGCTCACGCTGCAGGCATGACCACTGTCCCTGTTTCAAATGCCAGTTGTTTCAACACAGAGCACTCAGTGACCAAGAGTTAAGGTTGCAGAATCTGCCACAGTGTGGAAGATGCTGAGCAGCAAACTGGTAAAGTTGCTTTAGTTACTGAAATTAAAAACTTAAGCAAGCTGACTAAATAGGCTTCTACATCTGCATTGCAGATTTGCACTGACCTGGTAGATCGATGTTAGGCTTGGCTGTGCTAATACAATTTTTCTACCAGACTGCAGTTAATTACCCAATACCAGCTGGCAGCATCCACTTGTGAGGGTGTAGCCACTCTGCAGAGGTGGGATGCTCAAGGAGCAAAACATTTCAAGGTGACTCTCACAGCCTGACCTCCACTTGTGAGTGTTACAGTACAAGAAAGTCCATATAGCACTGGAGACAACAACAGTGATTGGCTAAAATGTGACTGTATGGAAACTGAAAATTGAGGGGAGGGTAAAGTAACACAGTATTGTACTGTTGGCTTTCACTGAATATATAGAAAATGCCATCATAAAAGACAAATGTAAACCAGGATTTTCCTATTCACTAGAAAACAGGCTTTGTGCCTACCAAAAAATCCACAAATTTCCAAAACTCAGAAGTTTCCAGAGAAATAATGAGCAAATTAATATGTTCTTTCTGAAAACATTTTTTGATCCAGGAGATGCTGTTCTTATTATGCCTGTTTGTCTTTGTGAACAACTGTGAAGTCACACTGCAGTTAGACTTAGGTGTCAGGCCAAACACAACTGTTTGTAATATTGTTTGCACACAAAGCAAGGTGTGGCGTTAGAAGTATATTTCAACACAAAAACAAATGACAAACAATAAATTTCACTAGTAGAAAAAAATGAGTTGGATTGTTCAGCCAACAACTTTGCTAGTTAAAAAAAAAAAAAAAAAGCCTGAACAAAACCTGTCCTTTCCGATGGAGGTTATCCAACAGATCTTTCACATTTTTATCAGTCTGCAAATCAACTTGACACAGTCATTGGTTCCTAAAATTTGAGATCAGGTGGTAATTGCTGGAATTTAAGTCACTTAGGACCCACTAGCAGAGCCCCTTGGGACTGGCACTTTCACCATTTGACATGGCTCTGGGCGGCAGCTGCAGGTCATTTACTCTGGCTTCTGAGTCACAGTGTAGGAACCCTTAATCCAAAACGAATGCTGTAAATCGTCCCCTGTGGACCTGGCAAAGTCATCCAAGCTGAAGACAGATGGGAAATTACAACAATTTGCAAGAGAGATGTTCCAGAGAGGTTCTGCTTTCGTGCTTTGTGCTCCTAACTCGGGGAGGGGGAGCTGGAGGTTTAACTCTCTTGCAGACAACTGTGAGCCTGTATGCAGAGTTTTCTGGAGCTTTCCAAACTCTGTGTGGTGCGTGTGTGTGTGTGTGCATCATGGGGTGGTGGAAAAACAAGTCACGCATTCTCTAGCCTGTCACCACGGGCTTTCTTCCTGTTTGAAGGGCGCTGAGCACTTTAAGTTCTTTTCTTTGTCACTGGCTGTGCTGTTGTAAATGAGCAACACAAGACTGTGTGTAATTTGAACAATTCAACGCCCGTTTGTTTGTGCAGGCGAGGGCTCGGAGTCGAATCAAACATGTAGGAAACAAAATCCTGGTAGAAAGGGAATCTGTTCTCCTTGCCTGCTCCTCCCCACTGCCCAGGCAGCCCTTGTGCCAGAAGTGCACGCCCAGGTTGACTTTTCCGAAGGGCGCAGCTTTGCTGGGCTGGTTTAACTGCACACATGCCGAGTGGCCCCGCAGCTGGCACAGGGGTTGAGGAGAGCACAGCCCCTGGACAGGCTCTGCTTTTTCTACATCTATTCGGATGTTCTGAATCCACTTTAACCCCTTTTTCGTTTTGCTGGCACAAATTGTGCGTAATTGAAAACATTTCCAGTTCAAGGCAGGGTTCTGCTGTCTTGGCATCTGTTCCTATTCAGAATGAGGATACTTGCATTTTCTTGCTGGCTGTGTTTACTGTATCTTTAGCATAACCATATCGTTCTCCCTAGCCTTTATTTTTTTTTCCAACATTCACGAAAAGTCCCTGGGAAACTAAGCCATGGTTACGTGAATTTGAGAGAAGCAAGGAATACCAAAGGAGCTGGTAACTGCACAGCTGCATAGCAGTTACTAAAGAAACAAGGCAGATGCATTTTCTCCTCTTGCACAGTTAAGACAACTAACATGGAGCTTTTATTTTGTTATAAATAACCTTTTTAAGGAGGGTAATGTTCTCTACAGCCTTTGCAAGCATGGAGTTTTGCAATTCAGAAATACTAACAATTCTTAAATAATTATTAATTCAGCAAAGCTGATTGCTTTTGTTCATGGCAGGAAGGGATGCAGTCGAACCACAACCTCCAGATGTCCCAGAGACTGTGGTTTGTCATGGGGAGGGAGAAGAGAGAATTTGATGCTTTAGAAGGTAAATACAGAGTTAAACTGCTGTATGGGCAGTGCTCCATTTTGAGGGAAAAGGCAGGATCCAAACAATCTTTTGTTTAATTACAAAAAATCAAAGCAAAGCACCATGAAAAGCAAGCAGATTTGTTAACTTGTCAATGACTTGATGGATGTGGTATTGCAAAAAAAATAAAACCTGCTGATATCTCTGTTTAATGTTGAACAGCAGATGTTAAAGAGCTGATAAAATGAGTGTGTCACTCATGCCCAAGGAATAAACAATGTAAGAGGCTCTTTTCCTCTCTGTAGTGCATGGAAGCAGGCCTGTAATCATGACAGAGAATTAATACTGTAAGTGAGAAGCTTTGGGAGGCTTTGTGATAGAAGATGAGGAAGAGGATGAACCCCACTCCTCATCTGCATCTCCATGCCCAACCTGCAGCAGTGTAAATCCCTTGTGTAAGGATTTACTGGTCTGTTGCTGAGAGTCACTAATTTCAGCCATTCTTTCAGTAAACATGTGTCCCTAGTTGGTGAACTTCTCTTGAGACACTTTCCAGTTAATTTTTATTGACATCTCTTTGTATTGTTTTTAATGGAAAACTTCCCAAAATTGCTGAAGCTAATGTTAAAGGTGAGGTGTTTCCAGAGCAACTCAAACTACCTGACTATGCTTCTACAGGTAAATAAACAAGAGCCTGTTTGTAGTCCAGTGGTTGAGGGAGAAGAATATTATTTGGAGGACTCAAATGTGCATCCTGGAATTAAAACATAAAAAAGTCACTCTTCTGGCTCTGAAAAAGAAATTGTTTTTCATATTCACCAAAGGGTACTTCAGGGATTTAAATTCCCAGAACATGGTTCATTTTCACCTTGTTCTTGCCCTGTGGAATCAGGTGTGCTGTACTACAATTTGAGAAATTACAAGTTTTCTTCGAAGTTTTCCTCAGAATATGAATTGCAGCTCTGTGCTTGGATTTTCTGATTACTCTGATTTGTTTTTATTTTCTCCCCCTAGTCAAAGGAGATGATGGCAAAGTTTTATCTTTGTAAGCTTTGCCTATGTCTCTGTGGCTGTTCTGTGATGTGTGGCTCTACACTTCCCCTATCCATTATGGCAGAAGGTATCCCAGAGTTAAAGAAGTTTTCTAGCATAAGCCAAAACTAGTTTGCTGGTGGTTTATGACTTTCAGGAAATATTCAAGGAAGAAAGGGCAGGAAGGATAAGGGGTTCATTCAGAAAAACTGAACAGTAAATTATTCTCATTGCAGTGTGACATCTGTTCAGCAAGAAGTAAATGTTCATTTTTTCTGAAAATCAGAATGATGGTCCCTACTCTTTAAATTAAATCAAGGGAAAAAAGCATGAATTAAGAACTTAACAAAGTTCAGGAGCAGCTGGATATTTAAAAAGTACACATACTAATGCTAGCTATTGCTACTGGAGGCAAGGACAGAACTCCACAGACAAACATCCCACAGTTCAGATCTGTATCCAAACTTCTTGCTTGAAAATTTGGCCTGGAAATTTCTCAACAGTTAAATCATAAGTTGCTTGACGCTCCTCATTCTGGTCCCAGCTGGGAATGTGGAAAGTGTAATGTTTAGGCTGAATATTCACTTCGATTCTTTGAAATGGGAACAAGTTGCATCAAGAAACTGTTTCTTTTTTTATTTTTCTTTTCTTTTCCTTCCCTGAATTGGTTTGCCTATTGCATATTGTTAGCAGATGGTGACACATATGTCATTTCCATAGTCTTCTATTTTGGTACAGGAGCTGCTAATTGTCCCATTTTGACTTGGGAGTATTAAGCTTTGTTAATGCATCTCAGGTAATTGTAATTGGCTTATGTTCCTGAAGTATGGCCACAGGGTTAAAGGAGTTTTAGTTCATGAGATCCAGTGCATAACTGTACCTTTTCTGGTCACTTTGTGATTCTTTAAAAAAAGGCACCCCAAAATGACAAAACCCATGGGCTTTTAGTGAACAGTGAGGTGTTAGTAGGGAAAACAGCTCCCCTGTGTCCACTGTAGTGTGTAAGTGAGCTACTCCTCTGCCTTTAAAAGTTCTGGGTTTGGGGGCACAGTCAATAATACAAAAGTAAAGCAGTGACACTTTCCCCCACCTTCGGGGTTGCTGGGGGGATCCTTGCCTTATGCACTTTGGAGTGAAATTGGCAAGAAACAAATCTATATACCAGGCTGAATCCCATTTCCCTGTCTCTGTAATTAAGATGCTATCACCTCATAGGATGTTTTCTGAGAAAGTAATTTTGTTTTCTGTCAGCCTGAATTGAATACCTGTGCACCAGCACAAATATTGGAAGCCTCACTTTATATTTTGTCCAAGCTGACAGAAACACTTAAACCTAAGGTGGTGATGCTAGGTTTCATCATTTAAATAATAATAAAAAAATACTGTTATTGTGACAGTCACTGTGGTCTGTTTTAGGTTTTTATTGCTCCCCAAAAGCATTTTGGTTTTTGATGGGTTCTGTAATAAGATTTTCCCTGCAGGAGAAGCTGCCTCCAGAAGCCTGCCCTAATCCTGTTAGATGGTGAGCAGAGATGTTGGCAGTCATTGATGTGCAGGCAGGGGAGTCTTGGGACAGTCGTTTCATACTTTGAGAAGGCTGTGGCTGTGCTTCTCCCTTAGTTATTCTTCTTGATATCTGTTGAGAGAATGCATGAGAACAGCCACAAGTCCTCTGCATGTGCCACCTTTGCCGTGAGCCTGGGACATGTGTGTGCAGCTCTGCCCATGGTCTTCCAGACCTGTGGAGGCAACTGAGAATGCCTTTGCATGGCCACACACCCAGATTAAAGCAGCGACTGCACTGTGCTCCTCTGCTGCAGGAGGACGTGTGTGACTGCTCAGTCATTTGATTTAGAACAGGACGATGGGAGGGAGAGAAGATGAAACAGAGCCTGAAAGTCGAGGAGATCCAAGGAAAGGAGAATAGTTCCACAGAGAGAAAGAGAAGGCAGATTTCTAGTAGAGATGTTTAGAAAAAGGCTCTTTTGACTCTGCTGCTGCCTGGGGGTGTCACTTCCCAAAATTAGAAAAGGGAATGAAGATGATGTTGTTACTGGAGAAGAGTGGAGATAATGAGAACAAGCTGAGTTTGGTGTGTTTCTTCATTTGATGAATGCAAATAGAGGAATGTGTTTAGTTTTGTAACATTTCCACCGGATTAGGCAGTGGAGGTTTGCACCCTCGGTTTTGTTTGAACTGCGTGTATCTCTTGCTTGCAATATAATCTTACACATTTGCTTGCGGGCTTGTGTGTCCCACTACCCTCTGCTGGAAGAAACGAGGATTTTTCAGCTCTGTCCTTGAGCCCCAAAACAGTCCCAGTTTTTCAGCAGAAATGGGCTGTGGAGCAGTTTGGGAGGACCCCAGTTCTGCCCTGGGGCTGGCATCCATCCTGCAGGGAAGAGATATGGGGTATAAAAAAGTGTTGCTGGGTTTCAGAGCAGTGCATGGCCAGGAGAGGTGGTGCACATGGTGTCTGTGGTAGCAGGGGGCTGAATGGGATGGTGTGTCCTGTTCTGTTTTGTTACCTTGGCCATGGTTGTTAGCACTCTTCCAGTTTATGATTAAAGGTGTTGCCAAAATAGGCTGAATCACTGATGATTCTCCTTTATGTTCTGTTTCAAAAGGTGACTGGTACCAGCTGGTGGTTTGAGAAAGGGTGAAACATCTCAAAGCAGGTGGCCACAGGGGCTTGTTCTTTCCAAATGCAAAGTTTTATATGCTGAAACATGAAGGTCTCTTATATTTTTCTTTTCTTAAATCAGCTAAAGTAATTTTGATTATTTTTTTATTTCTTGCTTAAAATCTTGGTATATTAGGTCCCTTTTATACCTGCTATGCAAATGTTCTTTTTCAGTGTAGTGAGAATGAGGCATATAAATGTCATGCTCCCAGTTCAGATTTCCATAAAACCCTTTCAGGGTGATATTCCAGAGGGAAATTAAAGATGGGATTCTAAGAGAAGCTTTTGTTTTATTATTATATATTTGCTTCAGTACTTGATAGATGAGAATGTTTACACTTTCTACCCTATCTTCTCTATCTATTTGCAATAGAGGTGCCTCTATCTCTTTGTTTTGTTCATCTTTTCTATAAAATATGACATCCCTAATAATTTTGGTTCACACAGGGGAATCTTGCAATAACTGCAGTAATTTAGCTGCACCATGTGTCTAGAAATCTTAAAACAAGAGAGTTCAGATTGGAGCTGGCTTCCTTTCCCTGCATAAGCAAGCTATTGTATAGATGAAGGACCTTGTCTAGCAGCTCTGAAGCATGTTATTCAGGCCATGGACAGGTATTGTTTCCAAATTTCAAATGCAATACAAGATCCAGACAAGTCTGCAAGAGCCTCTGGTCTCAATTAGTTGTAAATTTCCTGAACAGCTTTTTCCAGTCGTGGAAGAAATTTAACTGTTATCAGCCACCTCACAGGATTTTCCTGCCCCTTCTTTGTCCAAGTCTCTGTAGCTGCCCCAGCACTGCAAAGAGCAGCTGGCAGATCTGTCAGAGCCAGCTGGGTTTTGGGTGCATTGCTGTATTTGCCCTCCCAAACACCTGAGTTGTGGAGACAATGTCAGACCTCAGCTGCAGTGGATGGGCTGTCCTATCCTTCCTGCTCTAGTCATGCAACATCCCTGTCAGGGCTGGCTGCGTGTCACTGCCAGCTCATGGAGCAAGTGGAATGTGTGCTGGAGGGATAAGATCCTCCAAGTAGATATTCCTTGGTGGTGTCCACTACCCCAGGCAGCCCCTCCAGCTCTTTCCAGTGCAGCATTTTAACAGGGCAGCTTGCTCCTTGATGCAGCCCTGTGACTGCACCCAGACCAGGACACCCAGCCTGCCCAGGATCAGCCTCAGACACCTGGGCTGTCTCTGCTGGTGTTCCCTGCTTTTCGTCTTTTCCCCTGCATCTTTGAAAGCACATCATGTTACTCTGCTAATCCACCGAGGGCATGATCACAGAGTTCAGAGCTCACACTGAACGTTTCTTATGCATATCGGCTCATTGTTAATTTAAGTGGCACATATTTTAATCTAATAGATGCTGTCTTTTAGTTAGGTAATTGCTCCAGTAGCTGTAAAGGGATGGTATCTTGTGAAGTTTAATTTCTTTCTACTAAGCTCATGTGGAAAAGGAATACCTAAAAAATCAAATTAACTTTTCAACAAGGGTAATATAGACTGTCTTTTCACTGATGTCACCACCTCCTTCCTTATATCATAATATTTCTTCACCTGTTTCTCTCTCTCTCTCTCTCTCTCATCACCACATACTTAAAATGAGCTGCCTTGCTTTCACTACACCACTATCTCATGAATTCAAGCACTGAATTTGTACTAGAAGTTCTGCCAGTGTGTGGTTGGGGAATATAGTGAGCAAGTGGACAAATCCTTGTATGCCAGTAGCTGGTATCAGGTGTGTCTGAAATAGGCTGCTGATAATTTAAACTTGTTTTTAAACGCAGCTCTGTAGGAGCAGCCCACCTCAGCTTTCCACATTGCTGGATTCATGTGTGTATTGACAAGTCACTCAGCTATTGCAGTGTAGCAATGCTGGTGGCCAGCCATACGTAGAGTAAATGAATCTTACTGGGTAGCAGTTCCTTCTTTTTCTAACCAAATGGATTTAAAACTTTTCAGTTTGTCAGGGCGACGAGTGTCTCTCCTGCTGTGGTTATTTTGCAGTGACTTCTTATTGCTCTTCTCTTCTGTCATGATCCAAACACCACCCATACACTCAGCTCTCTTGCTGGCTGCTGGAAAAAGCAGGGTTCATTTCCAGCTGCTCAGCATGGAAATGCTGGTAAAAGGTTGGTGCACGTCTGAGAAGCCCTGGATTACACTTGTCCTTGCTTCTTCCAGCTTGTGTGACATTTTAGGCTTTGCAAACTCCAGGGCTGAGAAAGCAAACAAAAGGTGTTTGTCTCTGGATCTGTGTGCTCACCCTGTGTACCTGCACTCAGAATCTGCTCTGATTTGCCCAAGCACTGGCAATTGGCTCCTTTCCTGAGGCACCAGCGCATTTGCTGCTGCTTGGAGTGACGCTGCTCACAGCCCATTAGACACTTGAAGTGCCATGAAGACCTTCTGCCTCACTTTGCTCTGAGCATTATCCTTCTCCTCATACAAAAATGTTATTGTGCCCTCTGAAATCCAGCATGTCTATACCCCAGATCAGTGTGCAGTAAATGCTTTCCACTGAGGTGCAAACCAAGAGATAGGTGTTTTAAGTGCTGCTGCACTATTACAGCATATTCCTTTACAACTACATTGAAACCTCTGTCCTGGGCCTTCATTATGTCAGCAAGTACAAACTGACTCTGAGTAGGTCCTTAACTCCCTGCAGGACAGTGCAGATTTCAAAGCAGTGTGTGGAGCAGGATTTTGCTGTGTTGCTGTGTGTTTGCAGGTGAGCCCAACCCCTGCCTGCCCAAGCCCTGCAGTGTGGTAGTGCAGCTCCTGGCAAGCTCCCATGGCTTGGCTACAGCTGGGGGTGCTCTTGAGGCTGCTGGGCTTGCAGCAGCTACTGAGTGTGCAGAGACCATCTCTGCAAGGCCTGAGCAGTGAGTCCAGCACAGCCCAGGCCTGTCTGCTCACTGTGCACACCCTGTAAAGTCACACAGTGTCACAGCTCACCCAGCATGTCCTGCCTGCTGGCTGCAGGGTCAGCCTGTGCCTGGGTGATGGGTCTGGGGTGGCTGGACAGCTTCTGAACCCGAGGATGATGGGTGAGTTTAGCCCTATGGTGGTCTTGCTCAGATTGGGTTGGTGGTATTCTTGTTCCTTCTGTGTGTTTCTCCCACGTTAGTTCACATGACAGTACTGCCTTTTCTCAGATACTTGGACACTGTCTGAAAAGGGAGGAAGGGAACATGATCCAGATCTTTCAGGCAGCTTTGTGAACAGGGCAGATTGTATTTTACTTTGGGGGTGATGTATAGCCCAGATAAGATTTTTCACCAAGGACCATTATATCTCAAGTTGACTTTTTAATTGATTTAGCTCCTCTGACCTGTATGTTGCCAGACAAGAACCACTAGCCTTTGGATGGAGTCCAGAGTGTAATGGAAAGTTCACTGAAACTCCATCAGCTCTTGTTAAACCTGAGTGAATTCCAGCCCAGCACATTTCTTGTGAATAATTAAACACAGTTAAGCAGGTGATGGATTTGAACCTCTATCTCTAGTGTTCATCTGTATTTCAGTTAGGAAGGGACTTATGAAATTCATGAGGGCTTTGGTGGTGGGATTTGGGGTGATGTTTTGCCTCTTCTGATGGAGAGCTGCACCTGAAAACTCAGGATAGATGTTTTGGTAGCTCCCATTTATCACCAGCATGAGCTGTTCTATGTAGCACTCAGCTCTCATCATTTACTGCTTTTCAGTAATACGTTTTCCAGTATTTACTTGTCCTTTTCCCATTTTTTGGTAACACTTGGATTTGTTATCCTTTACTTTGATATCACTTTCTGTCAGTGCAACTGCCATACTCACAGTGAGACTGTAGTGCTATGGCAACGATGTATTATCTGCAGTCTTGCCAATGAGTAAGATATGGTGCAGAAATTAGTTCACTTATCAAAATCTGATGTGCAGAGCTGAGCAAAGAATCTGGCAGTCCAGAACCTCCTGCTATTTTCACAAGACCTGCTGTTCTGTTTCACATTGGTTATGACACTCACATAAATTCTCTCCTGACTGTTTCCAGTGATGCCTTGTTAAACCTACAGATGTCTCAGCACCTTGGAAAATATTTTTAGATGTACAATAATCTTCACGCTGTCTTTGATAGTGACAAAAAATGGAAAATGAGCAATTTTTTCCCTTCTGTTACTATTCCAGAAGGTACTTTTCAGTAATTTCAGGCTAAGAAAAAGCATATAAATAGAAAAATCATGCCCAGACTGGGAAATGTGAGAAATGTGTTAGATTAACACTGCTAAAGACTAAGAGAGCTCTGCCCTTCTCTGCCCTGTGGTGCAGACTGGGCCATGCACAGCCTTCAGGATGCTGTCTTGCACCTCTGTACCACATACAATGTGGTGGAATGGGCTTTAAGGTATAATATTTACATCTAATTCCAAATTCTTCTACAACGTGGGTGTTCAGAATCAGTTAGCTGATAGCCCTTTCATTTATGTTCCAGCTGGTGCAGTGCTGGTTGAGGAGGACTTTTACTCCTGTGGACCTGTTCTCCTCTGGTGTATCCTCTCAGTCATCCTGGCTGTTGTGCCTTACAGGGCAGGACAGCTTTTGGGCAGCCCAGGTTGTTGGGTCCAGCTCCCAGGGTTGATGTCAGAAATGTGAAGTCTTTAGTTAGATGATTAGAAATTGTTTATATGGATTTTACAGTGCAAACATGGTCTTAACAGTCAGGGTTTGCCTAGAAACTCTTGGAGAGGAATCGGCGACAGCCTTCTACAGTCTTTGGACATTGTTTGAAAGTTTCCAGTGAAATTAGTACTTGTGCTTAGTCAAATTATGTTTGCTTGTTGACCCTTCTTATCTAATTAGTCCCTACTTCACTGAGCTGCTTCTACTTTCATGCACTGAATCAGCTATTTCACATTACTGTTTCACCACTGTAGTGGTGACAGAAGTGCATTTGAGCTGAGATGCTTTCTTTTCCATGTTATAACCCCACGCCTTGTGATCTGAGGAGAAATAAATTGTTTTGTTGTGCATCAGCCATCTGTTGGAGGCTGAGGGGAAGGATGTGTGGTTATCTCAGACTGAATATTAGGTGCAGCTGAGCAGCCAATTAGACAATCTTTGAGGGTCTTCTTACCAGGTGTGGATAAGTATCCAAAGCTTGGATGCCCGTCTGGGCTCCTGAGGTTCCCACATGTCTGCCCTACATGAGCAGCTTCAAGAAAGGGTAATGTTGTAGCTTCCTGCTCTCTGCTCTGTCCTCTGCTCCTTGTCTGGGCTCCGTGTGCTCACATGTGCTTGTGGTGCTCCAGGCAGGGTGTGAAATGAGCCACCAGCCTTGTTTGCTGGGTGAATCACAGAGCCATCCTCACACCACAGCCCAGCAGAAGGAGCCTCAACCCTGCTCTGTTCAGGGAGGCTGGTGGGTGCCCAGAGCTGCACTGCAGGGAAGCAACACCACAGCCACCAGCCTGGCCCTAACAGAGATGCTGTAAGACTTTCAAACTCTCTGCCCTGCAGTGGGGAAGGTGGTCTGACAGGAGTTTGGTGTCATTTGTAAAATATGTAACTGGGCTGGCTGGGGGAGCTGGTGGCTTTTGGTGGCTCTGTGAGCCAATGCCAGAGCCAAGACTAAAACCTGGTTCTTGAAATCCCAGGCTCCATTCTCTATGGCCTACTGCATCTCTAAGCATGTTTTAATGAAAAACACCAAATCTTAATTCAGAGTTGGATTCAAGAAAAACGTCCTATTCAATTAATTAATTATAGGCGAACTCTAAGACACAAACATGTCTTGCTACAAAGTGCCAGTCAAAAACGCAGAAAGGATTATTTGTTGTTTAATTTAGCAGGGGAAGGCAGCTGATCATGCTAAGTCTATCTGACACCTAGCAAGTTGTGTGATCCTATTTGTTAATCTTTTTAACTTTCTGTTTTATTAGGATTGGGTTTCAAGAGCAAATAGGATAAATGAGATTAAATCTGTCGCCCTGAATTACTCTCCACTGAGTTATGAACAGAATCACTTTATGTCAGAGAAGTATAATTATGAGGGAAATGCTGCCTGTGTAATTGTGTGCTTCGTTCAGAAGAATTTGAGATCCTTAATTATCTTCAGTGTGCCATGGTGGTATTTGCTGGCTCTGAATCTCTACAGTAAACAAAGCCAAGGAAAGTTTCTCTTAGGAGCAGTTCTTGATGCAGCATGGCTGGTACCTGCAACAACAGCAACATTACCCTTCAGGTCTTCTGGTTCGAGTGAGGGATCCAAATTAAATTGGCATAGGACACACATTGTACAGTTACTTTCCCTCAGAAAAAAATCTGGTGGTGCTCTGTTAGGGGATTATACACTGATCCTGGCTCTACTTAATTCATATAGCCCTATAAAAGTTGTGGTACCCTTCCTGCTGTATAATTCCACTGTGAGGTGGGTTGAAGACACAAAACTGTAGCTTCTCGAAATTTTGGGTTCACCAGCCAAAGAAAGCTTTAAATCCTATGTGTTGTTTATCTAGATTCACAACAACTACTGTTAGGAAAAAGCAGAGGAAAAGTTCAGCTAGATTTGTCCCAATAATAGACATAATTGCTGCTGGAAGCAGACTCCTGGAGAGAGGATATGCACAAAGTAAAAAGAAACTCGCTACAGGTCCTGCTTCAACATTTCTGCAGCTTTCTTCTTGAGGCAGAGAGACAGAAATGAGACTTTTGCATGATGGGTTAGTGATAAAACAACATGCTAAGCTCAGATTGCCAAAAATTATGTGTGCATTGGTAGAGAGGGGCAGGGAGGCTGCATCATTTTGGTGAATCCTGTTGGCAATTTTATTTTCTTTTTCGACCTTTTTACAGTTATGAGCCAGGACTTGATCTCCACATCTGTTTTTATAGGCCAATCTAGTTTACAAAAGAGGCCCCTTTTGTCCCATCTAATTTTATGTAATCTGTGATGCTGCATAACAATTCTGGGAAGAAGAAATGGAAGGATTGTGAACTGACCTTGTGGCTAGTATGCACAGTGACTCACTCTATCCTTTATTTCAACTTCCGTGAAGTCTTTTCAGATACACTGTTTACCCATTAAATGAGCTGTGCCGTTTATCTTATGGCTAAAATGCTTCCTAATATTTTGATCTATTTGTTGGGAACATGGCAAAGTAAATCACAAATGAGAATGTTAAGGAATACTTACATTAATCATCTGAGACAGTTTCTCTCATTATAATCTTGTTCAGAGTAACTAGTTATCTGTAAGAAGGGGTTTCCTGTCCCTTGATTTGCCAACCTACGTGACTTTTCTGCCAAGGACATCTCTCCTCCATGCTTGACAAGCAATGGGTAACTTCATCATCTTTCTCTGTGTAGGCAGTTTCTTCATGGGAAGAAATTAAGTCAGTCATGCCCATTACTGAATCTAATTTTACTATAATTTAGAGGGAAGAAATCTTCCCTGAGCAGAATTGATTTTGTAACTGCTTATTTCAGGGTTTATTTTGCTTTCTTCCAATGGATGTGGCAGAAGCTGTTGTTAGTGACAGACCTGCAGCCTGCTTGGCAAGGTCACTGCAGCACCTTTGCTGGCAAGTGAGAAACTTGTGCCTTGCTTTGGTTTTCAGTCATCAGCAGCTGCTCTGAGGTAAACCAAGCTGGGCAGCAAGCATGACCTCACTACTTGAAATTCCACCTTTTGGGAAACACAAGGTTCTTAGAGTACCTCATGGAGTCAAGCTGTCTTTGGCTGATTTTTTTAAAATTTCCTTCTCCCTTAGTCAGCCTGGAAGTTTGGCCCTGGCCACAGACATGTCTTGCTCATGGCTTTACAATTCACTCACCCTGGGTAGGACTTGTCCACCTTTTCCTCACTCCAGGCCAGGCTGTGTGAAGAACACACAAGGACAGGTCCTTTTAAAAGCAGTTTCCAGCAGTGCAGTGTTAAAAGCCCAGCTGTGAGGAGGTGGAGGAGTGCAAAACAATCTCCTTCTGCCTGCCCACAAAGAAATAGAAGAAGAAAACATGGTGCCCTTCCAAGTGGCCACAAGAGCACGTTTGACAGTGTCCCTTCAAGGTCAATAACACCATTCTCAGCTGTTCAAAACAGCCTATCGGTAGCAAACTCAGAGCAAATTAGTGGAAGAAGGTTGCTTGCTTGTTGTTGTTTTCTCCTTCTTTGCACAGGCTTCAGCCTGGCAGACAATCAGATTCAGCTGTAGATGTAATGCAGGCAAAATACCAGAATACATGGGCCAGTGTATGATTTATGCTAATGGCAGCAGGCACTGCTGAATGCCTGCTTGCTCGGCAGCCTTGGAAGAGTCCTTGGCTGTCAAGACACGTGGAAATCTAAGGAGCAGCTCAGTGAGGGGTCTTTTTTTCAATTACATACTTCGTCCCACATTCATCCTTATTTGTATTTGCATCTATCATGAAGCTGATCAGATTTTTCTCCTCAGTGCCCCTGTAACACCAAATCTCCCCCTGCAGACAGGAGAAATACATTTGGTGTGGTGATCAGAGGTTGGGAATGGCTGAGTGAATGCACAGTGCTTTTTATTTGGTGAAGCTGCCTTTAAAGCAAGCTCTTTGCTGCCTCATCATGCCCTTCTTTGCTGGTGGGAAGTGTTCTTTGCAGTTTGAACAATTTTCCTCTAATTAGCAGGCATTTCCCCATCCTCATTCCAAAGTCTCCTACTTGTTCTCCTTTACCCTTGATCTTCAATTCCTCTCAGTTACACTCACTGGGTGAGCAACAGATCTTTCTGGTGCTTCTGAAAATTGTTCAGATGGCATATACCATCCACTTTCTTTTTGATACTGCATTTTCATATTCTGCTGACACCTGCAAAGCCCATGCTTGGTCTGACAAAACTTTCCCCCAAGGAGAGGTTTTGTAGTGTTGTTTGAGTGTTGAAAACCATGGAAGCTTAGTGAGAAGCGAGTGTGATGCTCTTTGCCTCTGCTTTGGGGATCAGTGGTTTGAATCCTATTCTGCTTTACACCAGTGAAAATTGAAAGTAACCTCAACTGCAACAAGGCTGCAGAGAAGGTAACAGAAATGCAACAATGGGATGAAGCTTTTACACACAGTAGTAAAACGCCAGGTTGCAGATTAGGCAATAGGGTGGCAAAGCCCTGTGAGCCCTGTGAACAATCCATGCTTTCTGTGCTCTGGAACAAAGCAGCTTTACAGAGGGTGCTGCAGTGATCACTGAAAATGGCTCTGTGGAAATTTCTGTTACATTGCAAATTCAGCCTTGCTGCATGGCTGGGGGGGGCCCAGAGTAGTTCTCTGGGTGATGGTGGTGATTGGGAATAGACTGTGTTAGAGCTGAAAGAGCCCTTACCCAGAACTTTTGTTCTCCACAGGTGCCCCTGGTTGACAAAAGCCATCTCCCCAGCTATTCCAGTGTACAATGGACTCGTTTTCTTGTTTGTACTGGCAAACTTCAGCATGGCAACTTTCATGGACCCTGGAGTTTTCCCACGAGGTAACAAAAATGGGACTGTTGCAGAGGTTGGAGGGAGGGAGGCATTGAAAATCCAAGCCAAAGGAGGTGCCAGGTATCCAAACACACAAGCTGCTGAGTAATCTTGTAGACTTCATTTATTTATTTCTATACTCAACTGTCAGTAGAGGTGGGATGGCAGTGAAATGCTGGGTGCCCTCCAGCTCCCTTCTGAGCTCCTGGGTGTCAGTTGCCCTTGCACTGCCTCAGACTGGCAGTCGAGGGCACAGGGTTGTGTAGAATGGTTCTCCTTGAACAGCTCTCCTGAGTGATGGGGTTTTGATTGCTATCCCCTGTGTCATGCTGGCACATTGGATTTAAGTCACTGTCTTCACAATAGGTAGCAGAGCATGGCAGAGGGGAGAGGCTAAACTTTGTGAAACAGTTTCATCAAAGTAGTCCCTCCAGAATACCTTAAAAGAAATGCAGAAGCACTGAACGCTAGAACAGATAATGATTAAGGCTTGCCTTGGAGTGTCTAAAAATGTATACATTTAGAAAGATATTCCTGCTTAAATTAGTACTGATTCACAGCTGATTAAATAGGATAGAGATCACTCAGCTTTTGTAATGAGAACCACAGTGCAACTATCTCTTTTAACACATCCTAATGAGAGAATTATCACCTCATTTTATCTGTCTTCCAATAATTATTCACATGCCGTTTGCAGCAGAGCCTGCTCTAGGCAGTCTGTCTAAACCAATGGATCTGTGCTGTCTGCAAGCTGTGCTTCTTCACCTCTATTCACCAAATTCGTTATCTGTTTTGAATTGCTACCTGACAAGAACAAGGTACCAGTCCTGCTGGCTCCCCTGAATAGCAAGGCCAGGTTTCTCCAGGTAGCAGGGTCTAATGAGCACCTCTGCTGTTCCTCTCAGCTGAAGCTTCTGAACCCCTGATGAAGTGTTGCAGCACTCCAGTTGGGAAAATGATTGTGTGTAAAGGCAAACTAAGGCAAAGACAAGATCTTGTCACTTGTTTAAGATCAGCTGGTACAGTGTATAAGTGCTTAAAGCTACAAACGCTAGTGACTTTCAAAAGAACTTATGCAGGTGGAGTTTTAAGGAGTTTCCTGGACTAGTTAGTTTCTTTATCTCAGCAGAGATAGCAGTGATTAATTAAACAGGCTTGGTATATGAGATTATTGAAAGCATCAGTGCTCTTTTCCTTCAGTAGGAGGAAAGCTGGAATAAAGTTGTTCTGTTTTGAAAATCTTGGTCTGAGAATCCAGTGTGTTTGCGCACGGCAGTTCTCTCAGAGCAGAGCTGGACATCACCAGGCCCCAGGAGGGATCAGTGCTGAGTGTATTGTCAGTTCTTACCTTCCTTTAGGCTTCTCTAACTTCCTTTTGCACACAAGTTCTTAATTTTGGACTTTGCATTTGAGGAAAAAACACACAGGGAGATCAAATAGAAACTTTCTCATCACTTTCCTTCCCATTCCCATCTCCCTTTACACAAAGGAGTCAGGAGCAAAGCAGGGAGAGGAGGAGTTCTACAGCTCACCACTCTTCTGTCTCTCACTTTATTTGTGGCCTTGGCCTTACATCTCTGTGATGTGCCTGTGCTTTGTCAGGAAGATGCTGGGAGCAAGGGGAGTGGGGAAAGAATGAGAAAAGGCATGGAATTCGTCCTGGGAGAAAGTAATGGAGTAGGAGTTTAGATGTGAGAAGGAAGCAAACTGATAAGGCAAAAGATGGAAGAGGCTATAAATACCAGTGCTGGGAGGAAAGAGGAGCAGATGTTATTTCAGATCACAAGTGTGCATGTGAAAAAAGCTTATCACCGCCCCACGCCACCCACAGAGCTGCCAGTGCAAGGAGTTCAGGAATTGTAGGAGTGATTTTAAATGAATACACAATCAATCCATTTGCTTTCTGCCATTGAAATTAGGTTTAGTCTTCTTGGTTTTCAAGCTTCTTAGCGCATTTCTCATAGTTAGGAATTTTCTTCAAAACAACAAATAAGCAATGCAAAAGCTTAGACTAATGAAATCACACAATTCCTTTAGGGAAGCCTAAAGTTTGTTATAGAAACACGAGACTTGGCTACTCTGTGTCAGTGGATCAGAGTATGAGAATTTGTGCAGTAACATAGATTCCTTGTCAATGTATTCTTCTGCTCAGGTCACTGGAAACTGGAAATAAGCACATTTCTGGCTATATCATATGAGCTTACGGGTTCTCTGGCAGATAGAACTTGGGCTTTGAGGGGAAATGATAGAACTTGGGCTTGTTGAAGAGCTTAATCAAACTCCCAGATCCATTGCTCATTTTTGAATGTTTTAAAAAATTTGTTGGCGCTCTGAATGTTTCTGGTATGAATCAGGACTGGCTCTGTGTGAGTGAATTTCTGGTAATACACCAGAATGAATGAGTAGGAAAGGAAGTATTAAGTAACTGAAATCGGGGCTGCCCTGCAAAATCTGATTTACAGTCTAGGCTGAGACTGGCAATGTTTGTTGCTAGCTAATTATACCAACCACAAACTGGCTTTCAGTATTTTTGATGTGAATCTGTTTTATACAAACTCTGTGTATGAATTCTGCAAAAGCAACATGTTTCAATGCATGTAGGGTATATATAATGTGCAGACTTTTTGTCTGCACAGTCAGGTTTTTTACAAGAGCCTTAATGGTTTGACTGTTCCAGTGTCTTGTTTTCATCTGCCCACATGTATTACACAGCATGGGCAGGTTTATAATGGTATTGGAGAACCTACAGACTGTATTTATAGAAGTGCCTAAGGGATTTAGAGTCTGGCTCTTTCCAAGAGTCCCACTGACTAGTTATGAAGGAAAATTATAGGGAATGGTGCCAGTACAGCACTCTGCTTCCATGTACAAACGTTAATCCAGAGAATACTCTTGCAAGATAAATACTGTAGCTGAGCCAGATCCCAAGCTCATCTAAGTGAAGGGAGAAATTCCCTCTGAAGTCAATGGAAATTGGATCATGATAACACATCTAGAGAAGATTTAATATAGAACAGAATGACAGTAATTGATGCTCCACTGGGACAACATTATCAAATTCCACCTAATTTGGAGCCAGTCAGCCAATGCCAGCTGCACTATAATGTTTAACCAGGTGTTAAATAGATGTGAACTTCTTAGATTTTCTGTCAGGAGGAAACAAATAAAGATCACAGGAATCTAGAATAATATTTTTTCTTCCCGATATATATTCGTCTGTTATAGACTGGCTTTTATTTTGTGCATTTATTTTTAGATGAACTCTTTTCTTAAACAGAGTGAGATTATACATGGGGGCTTAGGTGAGATGCTAAAGCATCTGCCCTCTGTGTTGTCCCCAGGAAGGGGACTGTGCAGTGCCCCTGTGTCCCAGGCACTGACAGGATTAGCTCTTTTCTCTTTGCTCTCTGCTATCTCCACTAACTTTCAGTTTTGCGTTGAGCAGCAGACGAAGATGAAGACAAAGACGACGACTTCCGAGCTCCCCTGTACAAGAACGTGGAGATCAAAGGAATCCAAGTACGGATGAAGTGGTGTGCAACCTGCCACTTCTACCGCCCGCCCCGCTGCTCCCACTGCAGCGTCTGTGACAACTGTGTGGAGGTAACAGGGCTGGCCTTAGGGCACCTCTGGGCTCTCCTCAGGGCTGGGCTTCCTGCTCCTGGAAACAGGCATTTGGGTGGCCCTGGTATTCCAGTTCTTGGAGGTTCGCAGCTCTAGCCTTGTTGGACTCCTACTGAGCAGTGCCATTTAAGCACAGCCCTCAGTTAGGTGTGGTACAAATGCAGCAATGCTTGATGTCAGTCTTGTTGCCAGTGAGAATTGGAATAAAAATTCATAATGCTGGCTGTGTCTGCCTAGAAATAGCTAAGGGATTGTGAATGTAAAAAAGGGGTGGATGGGAGAGTTGATGCAGAGTTTAGGAGAGCAAGATATTCAGGATGAACCATTTTAACTTGTCATGTGTGAGCTTAAGGTTCATCACTGAATTTGGAGCAAACTGGTACCTACATTACAAGCAGAGAAGCCAGAATGGTGTGTGAGTCCAGGAAAACCAAACTCAGAATTCAGCAAGTGGATCTCGAGTCAATGGAAGGAGCCCATGTTTGTTTCAACACCCCAGCTCAGAGCACGAACTCATTCATGTTTTGAATGTTGATTGCTGTGAATTAGGGGACTTTCATAATTCTTGATACCCTTAGGGTCTTTGTGAGTCACACAGGATTTTTCAAAAATAACCCCCAAACAGTAAGATGTGCTTTTGGGCTATAAACATCTCCCAAACGTGTAGGTACAGAGCACTATATTCACAGCAGTGAATTGCCAAGGGACACTTTTTATTGCTGAGCTAAAAATTCCACTTCTAAAGGATCATTTCTGCTGCAAGGTCTATTTTTTTTTTCAATAGAAAGATGAAATCTTTAATATGTTTAAAATATATTCAGCTGTGCCATTAAAATGAAAGGAATTACTAATCAGAAGGGGAAAAAATACCAGAGTCAGCTGGAATGCTGTATACACTACCTTTGTCCTAATCCTCTTTGCCATAAGCAAGGGAATAGTCCCAAAGAAAGCAGCACAGTTACAAGTGAGAGAAAGGCTGCCCAGATTTATCTTGTGTCAGTCATTTTCTCCTTCAGGGCAATATATGTCTAAGTTATAATTATCTGCAAGCAGTGCTGTGCCTAGTAACCATCGATAAATAGGACAAGGCTGTCCTGTTTTGGAAGGCTTTAGAAGGATGTGGGATTTCAGAGGCCTGAGAGTGAGGAGCTGCCAAGGTCCCTGGGTAGAGGGGAATAGCCACAGCTATTTGTAAGTTGTGACACACAATTTGTTTAGACTGCTGTGAATTGTTGAATAGATCTGTATTTTTTGTAGAAAACCTGAATAATACATTCCTGGTTTTAAAACATAAATGTTTTCACTAATTCTAGATCCTGAGGATTGTTTAGATGATGGTAAATTCTCAGTTGTCTGGGGTTTCTTTCTTCCACCTTCCCTGGTGGCTCAGTATACAAATTCATTTTCAATAAATGAAGTTTTCTCAGAAGAAAATTTCTCAAAACTCACTGGTATAAACACTTGAAGTTTCATGCTGATGTTAACGTCTCCATGGGAGTCAGTGCTGCAGCAGAAGTGAAAATGGGAGAGAATCCAAAAGGAACCTGCATAAAATAGCAGAAGGCAAGGTGACTCTGGCTAGCTCTCCAGAAGTTCTATTGACAGTCAGGTCAGTTGAATGTTCCCTACTGTTCTGGTGCACAAGTAAGAAGCTCTGCTTGTAATTCCTCCTGTGGAGGAATGTGGGCAAAAAGCATTAATGACTTCTGAATCAATAAATCATGGCCTAAAACATGTTTTATTGATTCTTTTGATGCTTATTTCCCACTCACCTGTCTATCCTAGAAGAGCTTTGAGACAGTGATAGGAGTGACTCTGCTGGCTTTTCGTGTAGGACCCACTCAGGATTGTAGTTCACATGTTCTCACTTTCAGTCTAGAATGTACAATAAAAATTATTTTCCCAAATATAAAACTTTTGAACTAATTTGATAAAAATGAATAAACAACAAAAGCAGACAACATTTGCAGAAATAAAACCAATTAAAACATATAGCATGCTGTTACCAGAGGGACCCAAAAGTGAATCTGTGACAAAACTAGTGAGATTTTTGCTTTCTTTATTGAAATGTTTGCGGTGAGCACTTACACAGTTTCATAATCCATAGGTATTTTGGGCTGCATACAGCCAGATTTTCATAACAGATGTTATGTCAGCATTTCACATATATTCTGAAATGATCTTAGTATTGAGTTGCCCCTGTCATTTTCTCATACGCTTTGAGAAAGCTCTAATCCGTTTTTTGGTATTTCATAAATTTTTGGTCGATACACTGGGCAAAACTTGAAAATATAAACCCCTCTGTGTCATCATTGAGCAGTGCTTAAAAATAGCATTGCCACAAAGCAAAGAATAAACAGTTCATTTGTTGATGCAGTGAATGTGTAATATCTGTTCTGAAGAACACAGATGGAAGAAGGGTTTATTTCTTGCACCTGATCTTGTCTTCATGTCAAGAATAATCCCACTGGAGACAGTGGATTTACATGCTTACAAAACTGTAAAGGTACTTGGAGGGTGTCTGTGGCTTGCCCTCATTATTAAATCTCCTGTTAAAAGGGATCTGACTTTGTGAGGGACTTTGGGCTTTTGACTGAGACAAATAGTTAGGTTTGGATTCATAACTGTCAATGAACCTGTACAGAACTTTGCCTGTGTCTGATCCAGCTGTTGCTTTTCTTTGTGGACCTGCTTGGTTAAAAGGTACTTTTGTGATGTCCATTGTTCAAAGTGGATTCATTCAGTGATGTATAAATATGAAATGTGGGACAGGGAATGTTGCAGCAGTATCGCATCTTCAAACCATTCTAGGTTATAATAACTTCATTGTAATTGACTCATGCTAAGGATGGTAAAAAATTTGGTCTTCTGCCGCTAGCAGATAAATAACCTGTCCTTTAATTTTAATATATCCTCTCTTCAAACCCTATAAACACTCAAGTACCTCTCCATCCATGGACAGAGAAACAACTTGCTCCTAAAAAGAGTCTTAAAAAAACAGTCAAGCATTTTGTAAAGCTGCAGAACTAGTCTGATGTAATTTTACGTGACAGTGGTTCAGATTCATCTCTAAGGCAATGTATTTTCTTTCACTGTTTGGATATTTTTCCCTATCTCTCCCTTTCTTTACAAGGATTTTGACCATCACTGCCCATGGGTCAACAATTGCATAGGACGGAGGAACTACCGCTATTTTTTTCTCTTCTTGCTGTCCTTAAGTACGCACATGGTTGGAGTGTTCACCTTTGGGCTCATCTTCGTACTAAACCATATGGAAAAGTTGGGAGCAGCCCACACTACCATTACGTATCCTTCTCTTTGGTCTTTCAAGACTCAAGGTGATTGAGGAAAATGTGAAAGAATGAATCTGAGTATTTGTCCTCTTGGAGCTGGTGGAGCCTCTCCTGATCCCCCTTTGCTCTCCTCCTGTAGATGCTCAGTGCAGCTTTTCCTCTGTTCCCATCGTACCTGTGTGAACGTGGATTGCTCCAGAGACTGCAGCTGACCTTTTGTCTTTGTCAGTCTTTGTTATGACAGCCCAGCAGAAGGATGAGCTGCCTCCCTGAATTTTACTTACAACCAGGTGTAACTCTGAGATGCTGTTTGCTGTATTTAAAACTCTCTTGCTGTATTTTGGAGCAGAGTTTGCTCTGGAAGCAGCATCCTGCTTGCTGGTGTAACACACTTACGGCTGGCTCTGAGGTCTCTTACTGCTCTTGATAGATTAGTGCAGAACATTCTTTACAAGGTGGTTAGAGCCAGAATCACTGAATTCACATTACTTTTTAACCATCTCAAGGGTGAGCACCTAGACTAGGAGCAGATGAACTTAGCTTTGAGATGAAATTTAGTTAGACCTTGCTAAAGGTGAGGGTCACCTTACTTTGCACTCATGAGAACCTGGAGTGCTGCACCTGCACCAGAAGGATATGGAGCTGCTGGGGCAAGTCCAGTGGAGGCCATGGAGATGCTCAGAGAGCTTGAGCCCCTCTGCTCTGGAGCTAGGCTGGGAGAATTGGTGTTGTTCAGCCTGGGGAAGAGAAGGCTCTGGGGAAACCTTAGACACCCTTCCAGTGCCTAAAGGGTTTCCAAGAGAGCTGGAGAAGGACTTTGGATAAGGGTGTGGAGTGAAAGGACAAGGGGAAACAGATTCAAGAGGGCAGGTTTAAATGAGATATTAGCACAGAATTCTTCACTATGAGGCCCTGGCACAGGTTGCCCAGAGAAGCTGTGGCTGCCCCATCCTGGGAAGTGTTCAAGGCCAGGTTGGATGGGGCTTGGAGCAACCTGGGATAGTGAAAGGTGTCCCTGGCCACAACAGTGGGGTTGGAACTAGGTGATGTTTAAGATCCTTTCCAACCCAAACCATTCTATGACACTGTGACACTCCCTATTTTTTTTTTCTCCTTTTCCTCTCCTTGTCTTTCACAGCCTTTTTTTCCCTTCACTCATCCCAGTTTCTTTAACTCTTGGATACAGAATGGCTGTCATGTGTGTGGCTGGCTTATTCTTTATTCCAGTCATTGGTCTCACTGGCTTCCATATTGTTCTAGTGGCCCGAGGGCGCACAACGAATGAACAGGTAAGAATCCTTTCTCCATGTTTCTGGCTAAGGTGTTGAGTTGGGAAGGAAAGTCAGAAAGTCAGCTTGGGTAAAGGAAAAGATGGTCCAATTCTTATCAGTAATGCTCTTATCAGAGCTTTTGTGAAGATCTAGGAAGATTGCCAATTTTTGTGTTTTCAGACTTTTTTTAATACAGTGCAGGCAAAGATTTCCCCTTTTTAGCCACAAAACATCATCCCAGGCTTATTTATTATTTAAAATCTACTGATGGCTTTGAAATAGGTTTTGTGTGGTGAGTACCATCAACCCCAGAAGTTCAAACTTTATGAGTCAGACTGAACAATCCATGACATTGAGTGAAAGAAAGAAAGGAAAAGATTAAATCATTTGCCCTGTCTCCTGGTATTTTGAACTCCCCCAGCAAGCCCACACTGCCCATTACAGGGTCTGAGTTAGCTCTTTGTCTCACTCTGTGTCTCTCTTGTTCTCATGCATATGAACACACACACAGTGCTATTGGACCCAACTTGTTTGGCTTCTCCAAACCAAGTGCCAATGTGACATCTTGTGCCAAAAAGCCTGTAAAACTTCAGTTCCCCTGCAGTTACTCAAATGTCCATGATCCACAGCCCCTGTGGTTGACCCAGACCCATATTCATGTGCACATCAATAGCATGTGTGGGTGATAGAGATCTAGCCATGGGATCAATAACAAGCTAGGGACAGTCAGCAGGTGTGGCACTGGGGCAGTTCTGTGTTCTCAGCCCTCTTGCCAAGGCTCATGAACTCTGCATTCCAGTGCTTTACCCTTTTACAGCCCCAGCTCCAAAGTGCCCCTCACATCTGGGCTTTTTTCACATTTTCTCCCCCCATCATACTTCTCTTCCTTTATGGTTTGGGTTTTTTCAGATGCATTTTTGCTGCCCTTGCACCCATGGGTGCTCTGCAGCTCCCACTGAGCTGTTTTGGTTGTCCTGGGGGCTGATGGTCCATGCTGTGGAGTTGTCTGGCTCCTGGGCAGGCTGTGAGCACTGCAAACATCTGTCTGAGGCCAGGCCTTCCTAAACTGAGATGACATTGTCTCCATCCCACAAGAGAAAATAAAAACTCTTATCCAGAAGAGTGTGGGAGGTTTACATAAGCGAGGAATCTGAAGTCATCCTGAACTGTTGCCTAACATGGCCTTTGAACAAAGCAAGCTTCCATAGCTGTCATCTTCAAATGCTTTTCTCTGTCCTGCTCAGAAGCATCTGCTCTTCATTTTAAAATTGATTTTGGCCAACCATTAGGTTTGATAGTGCTAACAACAGTAGCATGAAACACAGGGCATTTTGGTCTCACAGCCCAAATCATGGCTTGCCTTAGGCTTGTCTTTGTGCAGTGATATAAACTCTCCATGAAAATGTTAGGCTGAAGAAGAAGGAAAAATTTAACTTTAAAAAAAGCAAAATTTAACTTCATGTGTTTGTGGCTGCACTAGAAGTCAGAAAGGTTGAGAATTTTTCATTTAACTTGATTGAAATAACTGTTGGAAAATGTATCCTAGCTTGGTTTGGTTTCCTGAGCTACCAAACCACTTGAGATTTAATTCATCTTCCCATGCCATTTTGAAAATTAAATATAATCTTAATTTCTGCTTAGTCATATGTAGTGGCTATCTGTAACTGGAGGATGGATGTTCCCAGCCTTCAGGTCCCTTTCAGGGGAAGCATATCTAAGTAATTAGAGCACCAGACCAGGAGAGATGGATATGAGATCTGCTCCTGGCTTTGCCACTGTTCTAAAACATTCTCTTTTCCCCTGCAGTCTCAGTGTTGATTCTCTTTTCTCACACTGGTAATTATCTACTGTCAGCTTTCCAGTTGTAATACGCTCAGCTTATCTTGTCCTCTTTTCCCAGCACATTTTATAGGCCAGTGGTACAGACATTTTTGGGTTTTTACTGTAAATTTTTGGTATTTATTAATTCTGGAGTTTGTAAGTTCTGAGCATTCATAGTAGGCAGACTGTGATTGAAAAGTGTGTAGTGGCTGGGTTTAGATGTTTCTGAGCTTTCTGAATGCCTCTGGAATTCTTTTATGGAATCAAAATAACCCATAACTCAACATCTGCTCATATCCTGGTATTTTTAGTCTCTGAATAGAGTAAATAAATATCCTTCCTTCTTAGGCTGCTTTCTACCAGTGGATTTCAAACTACTTTAGAAACCAAATTGATATAATTAGTACTGTAATCTGTGAGTTGGAGAAATTTTATTTTCATACTATGTTTGAGAAAATGGGCACAGATATGAAATGCTTTGCCAGCATCTGGCACAAGTCAGCTTGAGCCAAGGATTGAACGCAGATGTGCCAAATGTCCCAGGCCCATGTTTTTGTCATAAGGTTGCTCTTCCAGATCTCAGAATTTGAGCCTCTCTCTCTTGGCCTCTTAAAGGGTTTCATGTTAGATCAACAAGGCCAGCATAATATATTGCAGAATCATTTATTTGTTGTTATTTTATGTGCGAGTTATTAAAGTATTTCTGGTACTCTGTAAACTTGTTGCTAGATCAGAACTATGAGCTGATTAAAATGCTTTACTTGCAAACAGCAACAGTAATGCTTTTAATGGCAACCACTATTAATCTCCCTGGCTTTATTGGTATTTATCCCCATATGGTGACTTTCAAGTATCTGCCTGTGGAGTACAAACTCTTTATAATGCTTATGAAGCCTTGAATGGATCCCGCCAGTCTAATGAGGCTTGGCTTTTATTAAACCTGCTCATTTACAAGCAAACATTGTAATCACCAGGGAGTTCCTGGCACCCTCCCACATAAGGCAGTGGTTTGTACTGATTGCTGCTCAGAATGGGATCTGAGAGAGAGGAAACATTGCTCTCATCCAGCATAGGGAACGTTGATTAGACATTGCTGTTGGTTTAAAGGGGAACTTGCCAAGGTAGAGGAATTGAAATGACGGGAATGAAAGGGACCAAAACAGGATGTGTGGCTGGGAGCAGACACAAATCCACTGCAGGAGCAGCATGGAGAGGTGAAGACATCACTCTGAAATCCAGTCACATTCAGCAGTGTCCTTTTGGGGAGGATCTTGAGCTGAGTGCCTCCTAGCTGGAATTAGCTGACATAGGTGTTAGAGCTGGGGAGAAAAAGTGCAGCAATCAAAGAAAAACCATCTGTTTGGAAGGACAGAAGGGTCAGACTTGTTTTTGGCTTTCTGAGGGTTGGATGATGACTTTTATATAACTAGAGGTTTGAGCACTGTCTGAATATGTTTCCAGGTGACAGGGAAATTCCGTGGGGGAGTGAATCCTTTTACCCGAGGATGCTGTGGAAATGTGGAACATGTGCTCTGCAGCCCCTTGGCTCCCAGGTAAGAGAAATGCTCTCAGCTGGGAATGAGGGAGGAGGAGTAGTTGTTGGGACAGAGGAAGAAAATGTGCTTGGCTGGGCTCACAAGCCAAAGAGCATGGATGGAATAAAAGGAAAGCAAAGCAAAACACTCCTGAAGGCAGAGCTCTGTGATAGCTCCTTTTCTGTTGCATGGCTGTAACCTGTCCAAGCAGTTGCTTTCTTCATGTAATTCATAACTTATCCCAGAAATATTTCCTTGGAATGAGCTTGACAAATTATGTCAAGAGCTGATGCCCTTGTCTTCATCAGCTTGTTTATCCAGTGGATTTCAGAAACAAGGTAAATATCTGTATGTTATTGTGTTGCTCACACAACTTCTTATACTGCACTGGCAATGTCCAGTGTGCTGGAGAAAAGGAAGGAAGCTAAAATCAGCCTTTCTCCTTAAGACTTAAATCTAATTTAAGGCTGCTGTGGTTTTCAATCTCACTGGCATTTCCATTATCATAAAACAGATTATCAATGAGGTCTACATCACAGAACTTGAGATTTTATTTATGGCGTTCTATTTTTGGGGAAATGGATTTATCGTTTCATATTTTGAAATCAGGATCTTAATGCAATAGATCAGATGGACTATAAATAATTCTAGGTGCTGAGATGTCTAGCCTGCAAACATGTTAATAATCTTACTACAGGATTTATTTGAACCTTTTTGGGGTGTTGAGCAATTCCAGACCCTGACGCTATTATCTGCTTTTTTTTTCCCCTTTGTTATACAACAAATAAGTTCTAAAGAACTGTTACATATGTTAAAGACACTGGAGTAGCTGCTTGTCAGACTTAGCAAATGTGAAAATCAGGTCAAGATGTATGAGAAGAGCCAGGTATTAAAAGCTGTGAGACATTTCTGTTAAGAGAGGGGTGTGAGTACGATGATCATTCACAGAATTATAGCAAGCAGAACATTTGTGTTTTGTGAAGACCTGTTCAGATTGTCCTGCACATTGAAGGTCCCTGAGCTACTACTAGAATGTCCTGTTCACTATGTAAAACAGAGAAAGCTGGTGTGTGTGTTGATATTTAGGCATTGTACAGCCACTGGCCAATTGCCAATTGAATTCTGTTCCACTGGAGAGAAATTAGATATCTAAAGTCAGCCATTTCCTCTTAGATTTGTTGCTTCCTATAGACTTGTCAGTCTCTTTTACCTCCATTTATTTGAACACTAAACATGCTACAGAAACAAGCCACCATGTGGAAAGTCAGACCTGGCAGCACATCATCTTCTCCATGGTAACTCCCCATGTGCTGGCTCTTGTTCCCCCAGTCACTGACTCCCACCACAGGGCAGCTGTTTCATGTTAACTGGGTATGATCTAGACAGTCACTTCTGCTGATGGCAGGCCTCTCTTGCTCTCCTCATCCATCAGTGCCTCAAAAATTGCTGTTTTTTTTAATGCACCCTCTCCTTTTGCTCACTAAAATAATATGATTTGAATTGCTGTTTAATTATTACATACATTGAAATAAATGGAGATTGCTTACCTAGATTCTTATGCATTCTTAAATGGTAACCTGGAAGTGGGAAGGTTTTCTTGCTCTAAGCCTTTTTCTAAGGTTACTGTTTATTTTAATGATGACTGTTGCACAATGAACCAGGTACGTGGTCGAGCCCAAGAAAAAGCAAGCTGTGAGTGTGAAGCCTCCTTTCCTGAGACCTGATTTGTCTGAGCGCCAGATCACAGTGAAGATCAGTGACAATGGCATCCAAGCCAACCTTAACCGGAGCAAGGTGAGGAAACTTCCAAGTGCTGCTTTCGAAGGGCATGGATTGAGCCTGGGAATGAGTGTGTCATTGACAAATCTCTTTGAGATGACACAGAAAATTATAGAGGTTGAGTTCTTGTTGTATACTTCATCCTCTGAAAGTAACCCAGGTTCAGTAACAGCAGCTCTTGATCCAGTAACAGGCAGTTCTAGAATGGAATCCCTCTGGGCTTCTTTTGGAAGAGTTGGCTATTCTTTGCAGTAGTTATTTTCTGTCCCAAGAGTTGTCACCTCTTCATGTTCAAATTAATTTTAATGAACCCTTGTACCACCACACCAGGTCAGCTGTTTTACTTCAAAGAATATTCTGAGCTTCCAGGCTGCAGGAAAGTTTGTGGTCCAGGGCAAGGAATACTGACCCAGAAGCTGAGTTCTCTTCTCTCCTCTTCTCTTTTCAGTTTCTCCTGGCATGAATAATAGAGAAGGATTTGTTTAGTCCTATAAAAAGCAGTGGATTCTGAGGAAGCCAGCTTACAAGATTTTTGTGGATAGTTTACTTCCTACATTCTTCGGATAGTTACTTGCTGAGAGCTACCTGGAAAGCTGCTGAAAAATGCTAGAAAACACTATTGTCTTCTACCACAAATTAGTTAGTGTGATGATAATGCTACTTAGCATGCCAAGTAGACGAGAATAGTGCATTTAAGATTCTACTGGCTGGTTATGACAATGCTAATTTTACATGTGACAGTCCTTGTCTGCAGTGGATGCTAAATGCTGTTTGTCATTATAGGTATATGTAGTTCTGGCTCTCTGATAGATGCTGTTATTTAACCAAGTTGCATGCAATGATTGATTTTTTGGATCATTTTCAGTCTAAAATCAGCCTGGAAGGCCTGGAGGATAAAAGCATGGATGTGCAACCACCTCTCCCACCCAAAGGTGATCCAAGCAAGTACTCTGAGCTAAAAGGGCAGCTGGGCACCAGTGAAGGTACAGTTGCATGATCAGTCTTTTATAATTATGAATAAGAAAATATTTTTCCTCTTTAAAAGCTTTCTTGTATTCTTTCCAAATATGGAATCTGTGTGAAGGCTTTTTTTCTATTTATAATATTTCCAGACTAGGGGAATTAACAGCAGGAAAGGGAGAGAAAAGCCAGCTTGAAGTGGTTCATTCAAGCCTAGATTGACTATTTCATGTCAGTTTTGCAGAGTTTATAAGCTCTTTTAAACTCCTTCTTAAATTTTTGATCAATTTTTAAACAAAAAATGTCATTTTAAACTAAGGAATCAGAACTATTAGCATGAAATTCTTATGCATTACAATATTATTTCATTTGGTAGAATGTGAACTTAATGCTTTGGTACTATTAAAAAAAACCCTTTTTTTTTGCAGACAGAACTAGTAGCTGAATTCAGCCCAAATTTGGCAAAATTACTGCTCACCAAAATATGTCACCCCACTCGATATATTGTGCCTTCTTCTCTGTAGATGGCTGATCTGGCAGCACTGTGCTGTTACTGCCATAGGGGCCCCATTGATTTTGGTGAAATTCTTCACAAAAGTACTGCAAGTTTTATTCTCTCCAGAAAAAATCTGTTTGCAGAAGACGATGATGGATAGCAAGGAATTATGTCTGACAGCTTTCTGTTCACATGCATTTTAATAGAAAGTCCTTATTCTTTTTCCTTTTGCAGAAGGTGGCCTCTCCCCCAAACTTATCAGCCCTCCTACTCCTGCCATGTACAAGTACCGACCAGCTTTCAGCAACAATCCCAAAGTCCACTACCACGCCACGGCCGAGCAGGTGAGTGAGCCTGGGAGTTTCTGCTCCCAGCTAACACTGGGCAACGTGGAGCTGAGGATGAATTCACTGCAGAGCTCCAGTGAAAGTCAGGGAGTAAAAGTAAATAACAACACTTGGCACTGCTGTGTGACAGTGTATTGTTTTCACTGTGCTCCTTATGGAAACATGTCTGATTTCACAGCTTTCCCCTGCTGACATGTCTGTCCCGCTGCCAGGCATGCGCTGCTGCTCTTCCAGTGTCTCAGCCTGATCCTGAGATGCTGAGAAGTGTCACCTCCCATTGGCTTCTCCTGGCAGAGGTGCCACCTCACATTCCCTTCAGAGGGAGCTGGGCATGCTGAGTGCTTCTTTGGATCAGACCCTTTAGCAAACAGTCAGTGTACTCACAGATTCCTTAAGATGTCAGCTTGCAAAATAGAAGGAACTTTTTATGCATCCCAAGAGATATTTTAGTGAAAATTAATGGAAGACTCCTCATGTATGACCTTCTTTAGCACCTGTTCAGTGCATTTGGGTTATATACAAAAAAACACCTTCCTAACCACTTGGCATCATTCTCTCCTAATAAGAAAAATTAGGTACAATTAGACAGATTTGCTCTGAAATTTTGACACTTCTCTCTTTTGTTTAGAAGTTACGAAATTTATTTCTCATGGATTTATTGCTAATATTCCTTGGCCCCCAGGACCTGAGAACAGCAGTTTGAAAATCACTGGTCTAACTTGTATATTTGCAATATGTATCCAAGTCTTCACACACCAGTGGAGACACTCTTAAAAAACACATACCACACACAGTGCAGTTTTCTCAAAATTAATTTCATCAGGTCCTTCAGTGTCACCCCTGGAATAACAAGAAGAGGGTGATAGGAAGGAGTATTATTAAAGAAGTAAGGAAAGGAAAATATGGTAGATAAAAATAATTGACTGCAGCAACACTGTAATAATGCAGAATGTTCCTTAAATGATGAGGAAAGCCTTTCATGAATCCTTCTCATTTTGAAAAGGAAGATGGTAATAGATAGTGGAACTCCAGCTATGACCAAGTTTAAGTTTTAATCTTACTACAGTAATGGTAAATCTTGCTCTCTGGATTTGTCCACTTAATGAGGAAACGATTGGTTTATGAAAGGGAACACAAGAGCAACAGTGTGTTCACTGAATCCAAAAAAGTTTAATATCCTATCATTTTCATTTTATTACATGAAAAATGGCTTGACATCCAATTCAAAATATTCTATTTATAGGCATCATCCAGCAATTATGAGCTGTGGAAACCACAGCATTCTGAGTCAGGGAGCCAAGGAAGGCAGGCTTGTTGTGTCCATTCAGTGCACAGCCAGAGATGCAATATAGATACAGGGGAGGTTCTGATTAGGCCAGGAGACTGGGCAGTGCTGTGAAATGATAACAGGGTACAGCATCTTCATTCTGAGGCTTGCTGTTTCAATCCTAACCTGAAACAGTGCTGTTGCTATGGGCTGTTTGGTGTGCAAGCTCTGGGGACTTGTTCAGTTTTATCATAGTCACAGCTCTCTAGTAGTCAGCTGGGAATATCATAAAATGGTGTTCACGTGCTGATAGGAGGGCATGGATTTGTCTGCCAAGCCTAAGCAGGAGGTACAGAGGGAAAGAGACTGGGCTGTGTGAGGAAAGCCATGGTGGCTGTTCTCTATCAATTCTTCAGCCTGTCAATGTAATTCTGCTTTTGAGCAGTGAAAGCTGCTAGGAAAGAGGCATTGGGACACAAGGATAAGTAGCACAAATATACTTAAAAGCTACGTCATTGCTCTCTTCCTCCTTTACAGGCTGTCACTTGGTCTCCTTTTTCCAGAGAAGGCCAAATTTATCACCACACTCTAGAAGAGAGTGAGCTGTTTTGCATATTTCTCTATCTTCTAGCTCAAAGGAGAAAGCTGTTTAAAAAAATCCACAATAAACCAGGGGTTTGTCATTCAGATTTTTCTTTCAATAGTTTTCCTTTATAAGAAACTAAAGAACAAGCTGTGTCAACTGCATTTCTGATTAAATATGTGACTGATAATAATTCTTTGTTTGCAGAGCCAGTGTAGCCAATTTATTGTGCATTATGGCAAACTCTTGCTTAAAAATAACAGCAAAAATTATTTGCTTAGCACGGAATGGCATTTTAAGTGAACAGAACTCTAAGCAATTTTCATAGAGTAAAACCAAGTGAAGTCCTATCTATTTTCAGAGCACATAAATAAGTTATGGAAATGATGGCCTTTGTTTCCTTCTCTGATGTGGCCACTTTCTTGTACACAGGCAATAAAAAAGAGAAAATTGCTTCATTTTGTTGTCTGAATGGTGGGAAGGAACCTCTCTGCTATAATTAAGCCTAGGTGCCTAATTTGGAAGACCCATGACCAGAAATTCAGAATAACTGAATATTCATAGTGCAGAGTAGAGTGGATAAGAGTGTGCTGGTCCCCAGCGTGTTGAAATGAAGCTGAAAGTATTTCTGTCTCAGCACACAAAACTAGACATCCCTCAGCCCAAGACCTATTTGTAGAAAACGTGAAGTGCAGTGCTTTTTCCAAGGACAGTATCATCAGATTACAATCTGATTTGACTTGAGACTTGAGTCTCAGCTTAGGTATCTCATTCAGTGTTTTCAGTGTCCATGTATTAACTTACTTTTTACTGTCAATATTATTTAGCACTTACTATGAATAACTCCTCCTTCCTTCTGAGGTGCTAATCCATATGTTGAACAGGAGTCAGGAGATTTCCTTGTAATGAACCTGGGCTGACAGGAGGAGGGAAGACCTTCAGCTCTGTCCTTCCCATGCACTCACCATGACAGCAGACCTGTGCTTACGTGTCAGTGGCTTCTGTTTCTCATATTCACCTCTGTTTTAGATCACCTTGCAGGAGGGACACAGTCAAGGGGCTTTGATAGAAGAGGATGGCAGGAGCCTTGATTACCAGTCTGAACCCAGCTTGGACATCCCCAGCTACCGGAAGAGCTCCCTCCACAAGACCTATCAGTCTTCCCCACTCCAGATAGATTCCTTTGCCATCAATTCACGATCCCTGAGCCTGAAATCCGCTGGCAGGAGAGGGACAGACAAAGTGCCCCTCCATCCAATAAAGTCTGAAGGGGCGGCTTCCACCCCTTACAAAAGCATCTTTTCTCCCAATTCCCTGTCAAACAGAAATGGGAGTCTTTCTTATGACAGTTTGCTGAACCCCATGTCTCCCTCAGGGAGGAAGTGCATTGCCCATTCTGCAGTCAGCTCTGTCGGGTACCACTCCCCATATTTGTCAGCCAAAATGTGCCACCTCCGGGGCAGCGAGCTGCAGCGCCAGCCACCGCAGAGCTTCAGCCCCGTGCTGGGGGGCCCAGCCCCGCATCAGAGAGACCCCTCCCCAGTCCGCTATGATAACCTTTCCAAGACAATTATGGCATCCATCCAAGAAAGGAAAGAGATGGAAGAGAGGGAGAAGCTCCTCCACTCGCACCCTGATTCGGTGTTTGCAGACTCAGGTGTCTATGATACCCCCAGCTCCTACAGCCTGCAGCAAGTGAGCACGCTCTCGGAAGATCCGCGCAGCATGGCCATCAGATATGGATCCAGGGACAATCTGATGGCTGCCACCAGCTTTAGCACAAGGAACCCTATACTGCAGTCCTCAGTGTCTTCACTCTCAAGTGCAATGACAAGAGCACCAAGGACTTCCACAACATCTCTGCAAGCTGATTTAGCCAATAATAATGTGCAGTCCCATCAAACACTACAGGGCAGAGTGAGCAATGGCTCCTACAAATCCCCAGGTCACCAGGTCCCATCATCCCCCACAGGGATGCCTAGGTCACCTTCTTACGGAGGCCCGAAGGCTGTGTCGTTTGTAAACACTGTGGAAATTACAGAGGTGCAATCAGTGGGATCACAGAGGTATGTACTGCTTGAGGGGCTGAGAGCAGTGGGAATCTGCTTGTGAGCAAGGGCAGAGCACTGCGCTGGAGGCACGGCCCAGATGAGGAGTTTGCTGTGGGCCATAAGGGCAGGAGGATTGTGGGTGCTCTTCAGTTCTGTCACACTCCCACAGCAACCTCGTTGTGACAAAATGTTTGCACTTTCCTGTAGCTTTAACTGCAGGTGGTGAATTATGCTGAAAATTCATAGTGATACGGTGTTGCAGCTGAACAAGGGAATTATTTGCAAGGTGCGAGGCAGATTATCCCTCCCCTTATGCACAAAAGGGTGGAGCTGTTTTAGTTTGCAGCCTAAAGGGAGGCTAGACTCAGACATTGCTTGGATACAGAGGCAGAGCTGAGATCCTGCATGTGCAACATACCCTGTGCTGAGGGAAATGGGCTGAGACCAGTCCTGGAAATGTTGCTTGGCATAGGGAGCTGTGTATTCAGCAGTGTTGAATGTCCATAGTACAGAACTGCTGATAAAAGCACTGAGCTTCATGACATTACCTTAAGGCCTTGCTGCTTTCTTCCTTTCTGTGAGAAAGCATGGAGAGAGGGGATTTGCTGTGCCAAGAGCCTCGGTAAGTGCTATCTGAGCAAGATCCTCAGCTGCAGCTTCTGCATGTGCTTCTCTTTTCCTCCTGGAAACCACAGAGCTTGCAAAGCCTGAAGAGATCATGATCCCGCTGAGGATGCAGTATTTCAGCTTAGCTGGGGCCTGGAGGGCTCTTCAGAAATATCTTAAATTTCCTTTTTATCTGGCTCTTACTGCACTGTGCTGGCCTCTGGTTAAGGTCACAGGTTTCTCTCTCCCGTTATGCAGCATTTTTGGAAAAGTTACTGAAATGTGGGAGAATCATTATTGTAGATCTCCTGAAGCTAAGTGCCAGCGAGTTGTTTCAGAAATGACCAACAAAGTTTTGTTTAACTGGGAAATGTTTTTTCTGAGTATTTTATTTCTTATTGTAAGATACAGTTTGGCTTGAGATCAGCAGTGATGACAGTTGAATCGTCCTTCATCCTGCAAATGCCTATGCAATTAGTTTGGATTGACAAAGCATTTAAGCAAGTAATTAAATGAACAAATATACTGGGGTGTGGTCCACTAACCTAATGGCCAAATTAATTCTCTCATTTCAGTGGCTTTTCATCAAGTGCATTGGCTTCAACCAGCTTGCTCCCAGGCTTGAATATTTTGCAGTGCTGGGACTCAGGGTCACAGGGGTAATTGTTTATTCTGAATGAAGCCATTCTGCCGTCACACTTTGTCACTCATATTGTATCTTTTGATGTTTTGTTTGATGCAGGGATGACATGCAGTTGAAGACACCTCACAGTAAAATAAATGGACAGCCAAAAGGAATAGCCAGGTTGGGTTCAACATCAAGTTCCCAGGGGACGCCTGTCAGCCCTGCTAGACACTCAAATGTTAAGAAGGTGTCTGGAGTTGGTGGAACAACCTATGAAATTTCAGTGTAAAATAAAATGAATTAAAAACAAAGAGCCATCCACTCAGCCAGCCATGAAGCTAGGAGCACTGTGAAGACTCAAATAACAACAAAGAAGGAGCAGCAGCAGTCGGCCACTCTCCTTTTCTTGTTTTGGGTTTGTTCTGTTTTCATCTTTCTCTTTTGGCCAACAACCAGCTGCAGCCTTATTCTTGAGGGAATAATAAAGTTGTACAGTCTATCAGACTCTTCTGAACCGACAGGCGGGAACTGGCTACCACCTAAGACCACCACAGAGCGGATTTCCTTCCTGCAAGAGAGCGCTAAAGCCATTGTGCGCGTGTCTGTCCAACCAATCTGTTATGTACCACTTGTGCTGTGAAAAAGTACAGTCAGTCCAGAATCAGTCAGTTTTTCCCATGCCCCTTCCCAGTTCTTCTGGCCAGCGATGTGCCTGGCAGGAGCCAGAGGACCAACTGCTGTTTTCCTGCCGACATGGAAAGTGGGGTTCCTCCGCTGGGCAGGAACTGCTTCGTGTCTCTCCAGCGCTGCAGCTCAGGTTCCTCCTCCTGGGAAGGAACAAGGCAAGGCCACTTGGGCTGCAGACACCATGTCGTCTTTAAAAGCCTCCCTGGTCCTGGATGGGGGCAGGAGAAAGGATAGCAACAGCTTCTCCCTGTCTGCACTGGCCTCCCCGTGTGTGAAGTTGTGTGTGTGTCTTTGTCTCCATGGAAAAGGACCGCAACACCAGGGAGGATCTGCCACTCTGACCCCCTGCTCCCTCTGGGTTTTAAAGGCTTCTCTGACTCAGAAACAAAACCAAGCAGATAAAGGAAATGTTCAGATGGAAACACATTTTAAACAGCTGTCAGCTGCTTTCCCTGCACCCTCCTCACCTGTTGGATTTAGGCAATAACACAGTTTACTGCCTTGCCCTGGTGCCGTCATTGTAATCCTGCAGCAAGGTTATCATGAGCTGTCGAATTTACAGTGTGTGTAACTGAGCCAAGCGTACATCTAAAGGATATAAATTCTCTGTCTGCCTAATTACTAGCACATTCCCTCTGGTCTTCAATACTGTTAGACAAAGGATTTTCAATTTGGGTTTTTTCCCCCTGGGGAACAACTTTTTAAAATAATATCAATCAAATCTATTTAACATTCTGAGGTTTCTTTTTCCTGTCTCCAGAAAACTACATTTACTTTGTTGGATTTAAAGACAACTTTGCTGTAAAAAAACAAGAAAGGGGTGCGTTACTTTTGTCAAAAATATGAGGACTCTGTCAAAGCTAATTTGGGACAAACGGATTTTTCTTTCTCTGTTCCTTATCTCCTTTTCCTTCCCATTCAGTTACCACCTCAGAAGTCAGAAGTACTGAGATCTGGACCAATGCTAACTAGCCAGATCATGTGTGCAATTAAGAATATCCTGAGCAACTGTTGCCAAAGTCACTAAAAATTATTATTTATCACTGAGCCAGTGAGCATACAAGACCTCGACTTCCCACCTGGTTCTCTTGGTGAATAGTTTTGACTAGAGATCTTAATCCATCATTTTTCAGGATATTTGTTTCAAGGGGTTAAATCCCTTTCAGTCCTTGACTATAATGGAAAGCTCTCCAGGTATTTGGTAGCAATTCAGAATGTGTTGAAAACATCTTATTTGTGTTCATGTATGTTGAGGTTAATTATTCCAGAAGGCAAATACTGACCTTAATTTTGCCTGGTTAAAATTTCTATTTTGATTTGATGAATCTTGACATCTGCTGCAATACATGGTTATTATGTCCCTTGTATATCACATTATTTTTTGGAGACAAAGGTTGAAGAGAACATAAGAAAGTTAATCATCTCTCTGTGTAATGCTCTATGTTGCCTGAAGGGAGAAACCTGGAAAGCAATGCATCTTGCAATAGTCCAAAGTTTTGAGAGAGTGAAGTAGAAATCAGTGTACATTTTATTGCCTCGGTGGTACTTTAAATGCCCAGTGTAGGGACATTGCAGAGCAGAGAAGCAATAGTCTTCCTATGCAGATTTGCTCACTGGCATGTGGGATATTGTCTTTAGTTGGAGGCACCCTGGTACCAGAAGGATGCTGGCAAACTGGATCAGGTACAGATGGAGCAATGTATATTAAAGAACTGGATGGGCTGGCTAATGAGAACATTTAAAGGGCTAAAACACGCCACTGGCTAAGCAATGAAGTGGAAATTGAGTAACATAATTTCACAAATATGTTGCTTAAAAGTTGTAAAACCAAAGGTAAATCAAAGGGTTGTCACTGGTTACCGATGCTCTACATTTAGAAGAGGGCAGAAAAGATGGAGGGGAAGGGGCAGTGGAATAGTCTTCCAAGCAGAATTTTGGAGATGAACTGTTTAGGCAGTCAGACTGTATTTTGAAAAGTCATTAAAAAATTTCTGTGAGAAGTGAGCCTGTAGGGACAAGGGGTAGACCAGATGGCCTTATAGATTTCTTCCATCTTTAACTGCTATTAATCTGCAGTCTACCCTGATGTGAACTCCTCAGAAAGATGCAGTACTTCTTTAAGGACTGGAATTCACTCTGGTGCATAGAGTATCACAAGAATTACTTGTTTTTAAAGTATCATGTATGCCATAGGTAAGCCCTGAAAAAGAGGGGGTATGAGACACAGGGGATTCTAGGGAGCGAGACAAGGGCACATTTTATCATGTATCTTTGAATACGTACATGAAATTCATGCAAGCAAGGCTGAAAATTTGCACCAATGTAATATTTGAGATTTGCATCCCAGTGATGCTCCACTTTGATCGTTCTTTCTCTTGCATTTATAAATGAAAAAGCTACTGAGGAACTTGAAGGGCCAAAGAGCCTTTGAAGTTAACTACATTAGTTCATGAGAGAATTTCTCAGTAAGACTAAAAACAGTATTGTGTGTATAAAGCACTAATATCCAGGGTTATTTTGGCATAGTTCACAAGGGGTAAGGGAGGGAAAAAAGGATGCACTGTGTCAGTACAGGTTTAGAAGTAAGGATTATGTATTTTGTGAGTAGTTTTGCCCACAGTTGAGAGACATTCAACTTCTTCATAGGTTTACAATGGTACCAAAGTTGTTTTTTTTCCTTTTGAGGTTTGCATTTAATTCAGTGCACATAGCCTGGAGTAAATGATTCAAATTTTCGGAAAGAATAATCTAAGCAGAACTGTTAACAGGAGATTGCATGCAGCAAATCCAGCCTCATTTCCATCCAAGGCACTGAACCTGCAGCTATTTTCTTGTAAATGTAAGTGTCTGTTTCCATAGTTCCTGTTTTGGGACTGGGGACCTATTTATTATATCTAATTTTTGAGCAGAATCCAGCCCATGTTAATAGTTCTTTAAGCAGTTTACAGATCAGCAGTAAGGTTCTTCTGCCCAAATACCCTATTTTTACAGACACTGCAGGCCAAATCTTCAGCTGGTATAAATTGGTGTGGCTCCATGAAAGCTCATTTAATTGATGCTAATTTACAGTAGGTGGGGATCAGCCATGAAAATCCAGCACGAGTTAACACATCCTGTAAAGTAGCTTCTTTATTTTTGTCATGCTTATTTCATGTTTCAGAAGTCTTAAATATTTGGAACATGTTTTTATTTGTAGCTGTGGATTGTATTACTTATTTAAAAAAGAGCAATAGGTTTTTTAGTCTATGCATCAGTGTTCATTGCATATTGCATTTTATTAGTTGTTTGTTCCCTGTTCATATGCTCCCATTTAGCCTCCAGGTTTTCATTTTAGTATTTTTCTGCCTTGAAAAGTTGGATCTCTGTATCTTTAATTGTATAATATATTGAGTATTATGGAATTAAATGTACCTTACTACATGGGTGGGAGAGAGAGGAAATATTTTTACTTGAAGCCTTAATATTTTCTTTTTTTACTACTTTGTTTGTTGACCTCATAGGAAAGTCTGAATAGCAAAGACTTTGAAACTCCGGGCCAAATACTGCACTGACAGACAACCAGCATTTGGCCCCCATGTCAAAACTGGATGCAGACATAACCTGAAGTGAACAAGGGAAAAAGCCTCAGGGTGGCATATTTTCCTGAAGATCATTAATAGAGTCTCAAAACATGTCTGTAAGCAAGTACATTAAAGAAGTCTTCAAGTCTTGAATTTTTAAGGAAGGCGATAGCAGGAACTGCCCTAATATCTTACATCTGCTTTTTTTTTTTTTTTTTTTAATTAAGCAAAACAAATGTATTTACTCAGTTTGGTTCAGCCAGCTCGGGGGGTTGCACAGAGCTCTGTGTTGGTAGCCATGTGCAGCACATGAGCTGTGGGGTGTTGCTGTTCTCATTCTAACCAAGCGTGATGTTGTGTCAACTCAGCCCTAGAGGATCCCTGCAGGGCCTTACCATGGACGTTCCTCAGATGATGCCTACTCTCCTACAAGCCTAATATGGAAATTGCAATGTGGTTTTCTTTGGACTATATCTGTGGTCCAGACTAGAGATATATAGAGAGATATATATATAGTCAATATTTTTTTGTGTGTGTGGGAAAGATGGGGTCAAGCTTTTCTGTCTCTGACAGTCTGGAAAGTTAATGTTGAACCGTTTTTATGGTCTGTATTTCACCTGTTCTGCCACCTTGAATTGTTGGAATGTATCCGTGCAGGCTTTGTGGAGCTCTGTCTGTAACCTTTTTTGTGGCTCTCGTAATACATATATATTTTTTAAACCTTTGAGTCACTTCAGTATTTTCAAGTGTCTGTTTCTGCCTCAGATGCATTCGTTTCCTGAGATGGTTCATGGTGTGCTGCCCTTTCTCACTTCCACTTGTGCAAAACCTGAACTGGAAGAGCAGAACTGGAAAGGCCAGTTCCAGTGCAAAGTAGGAAAGTGACAAAGTATTAGAAGAAATTAAATAATAATTACAGGTTAATAAGCAGGTTAAATCTTATTTTCAAGATGCTTATGGTAGAGTAGGAAATATGGTGAGTCTTTAAAAGAGTGTCTCCTAGGTGTGACCAATGAATCATGTTTGTGGTCTGTGAAACAACACTAAATTAAGTTTTCTGTACTGTTTTTTATTTAAGTTGTGGGGTTAATAAGGATCCTGTGGTCCAGCACAGTTGTGAATCATTGCCACAGAGTAACTGGAAAAAATTTTATATTGGTATTTGTTGAAATGTTCTGTCCAGGTCATCTGGGTTTATAAATCCCAAACATGCACAATTCTTAATCTGTCATCTGTCTATCTGTTTCTAGTCTTTGAAAATATGTCCATTTGATCTGTCAGACTGTCTTACAACACACACAGCTGCCAAGCCCTGCAGCTGCTGCAGGATTTCTGATGCCATAATTTGCATATATAGGCTAATTGCATTAAGCAAGGATCCATTCAAGCATGTTCATTATAAATGCCACTCATATTTGTGTGCTGTCATGTCTTCACATGGCAGAGATTACCTTTTATATAAAATGGCCCAAACTGTAATCACCAGGCTCCATTGATGTTGGCTACATCAAGCAGGATTATATAAGCCCATGATCTGTTTCAATACATTTTATTTAAAGATATCTTGGCTTACAGCAATCTCGGCTTTCCTCTCTCTTAAGTAATGGGTAAATTATCCAAGTTTGTATTTCATTTTTTCATTATTGTTATTTTTTTATTCTGCAGGACAAGTTTAGGTTCACACTTTGGAACATAATAAGGAGAGACAAAGGAAACTATACAGGTGATTATATCTGATAAGAGAGAATCAGTTTTATAATAAATAGATTAGAATTACTGTCAAAATTTGTTTTATTCATCTTGTCACAATAACTTGAAATTTAAAGTAAGGCTTATTTCTTATTTCAGCTGATGTCTTTAATCCTGAAACACTTTTAAAATGTTTTGGGTAGACATTTAAAATTATATGAAGAAATATGATCTACTTTTACAGATTAAAAGAGTCTGGAGAAGTGATGGTACATTTTACAGTGCCTTATATATATGTGTATATATTTATATGTATATATAATGCCTATATGTATATAATGTATACATAACTGTGTACATAGAGTCTAGTAAAACTAGTTACAGGTGTCCCTTGCTGATGTATTTTAAATGGAACTGATCTGTGTTGATAGAAAAAAAAAGGTTGTATCAGCAGCAAAATACAAAACTGAAATTACTTACTAAAATGTAAGCAAATAAAATAGACTGGAAAGAGTGTTTCTGCCAGTGGTTATGTTCCAAGCCATAGAAGCCTGGTAGACCCCCCATTTTAAGGGATATTCAGAGAGAAGGGAAGGCAATGCTGGAAGCTTGGAGAAAGCGGAGAATATGTAAGAGCAACTTGCATTACAAGTTACTTCATGCTGTGTTGCCATCCTGTTCACCTTTTACACATGCATCCCTTGTGTGGATTTTTCAGACAGTAGTTTTGCCATTTATTTGCAAGGAGTATAAAACACTGACATAGCCTGTTCATGTGGTATTAGACCTGGAATACACCTGTCTGGGATGGACAGTGAGCACTGTGGACAATGCTGAGGTTTAATAACATTTCTAGACTGTGTTAACATATTCTGTTAATCTGCTCCTCATTAATCAAAGTAATTTCTGCCTTTGTGGGCATGAGCCAGTTTGATCAGACTTCATGGCAGAAATGCACAACATGGCTTAGGTAGCAGATTCTGCCAGATCAGGAGCTCTTCTAGGGGTTTAATTGCATCAGAGTAAAAAGGGGTACCACAGGTAAGTTTTGTATTTTAAAAAATATCCCCTTTCTGAAATAAAATGATTTTATGAACATTAGTAATTCCAAAACCTTTATTTCAGCAGACTTTGTGAAGTGTCTGCCATGTAAAAGCCATAAGGGCCATGTACTGCCTTCTGAGCAGTACTTTATTTCACACCTTTTAACTTCCAGCTTCTGCATGGGGCTTGGACTAGCCATCTATTTCTTCAATATGGGGTAAGAACAGGATTTTCAAGGATTTATTTGAGTATTGTCTGTGTGTGAGAAACCCTCCCACTGAGCTCAGTGGTGACTGAAAGAAGTAATGGGAAGGGTATGTGTGGTTAGCCAGAGAAATGGCAATGTCTGAAACTCTCTAAGGGAAAAATAGCCTTCCATACTAGTGAAAAACTGTCCTTTAGTTAACACTTTTGTCTTGGAACTAGAGCATGCCCATGAGTTTGGCTTTAATAAATCAGATCATCATGCAGAGTCAGCCATGAGGACTCAATGTAGGGCTTTCAACACCAAAATCACAAGCTGTGATACCCTAGATGAATACCTAAAATGAGAATTCTTTTCAGAGTGGCACAATAACATATTGAGCTCATGAATGCCATGCTTAGCTCACACTGAAGTCATACTTCCCCTGAAATGAATGATAGTTTTTCCTTTATTTTTATGGTTCCTCATTATACTTGGCATGCCATTGGGAGTGGCACCCACAAGAATTTGCTCACTGCTGTAGTTCACTGACATTAGGATTTCTTCAAGCCTCTAATTTGGAGCAAATCAAATACTTCCCATCTTTTTGCTCACAACAGCAAATGGGAAAAGTGGAATTTCATAAACACATCCCATTTTGGGGGCAACTCCATTTTTAATGGAACTTCTGTCCCTGCTCCAGAGAACGGAGATAGTCTTCATGGAGGCATTTCTGAGTTGCAGGCAGCAAGGAGGAATTTGGGATTAGTATCAGAACAGAAGTGTGGGCTTTTCTGCCTTCTGCCTTATCCTTTCGTGCAGTGTGCAGGGAAGTGGCTCCTGGGCAGTGGTTTCCTCCTGCATTCACTGTTCCCATGGATATGAGGTGCATGGCTCCAGGTGTGCCAGTTGCACCCACATATAACCTGAAAGCCTCTTTCAGTTACATAGGAGCAGAGCACATGGGGATCTTTGGGTCAGAGCTGACTGTGGAAGCTCATAAAATTGCATTTTATTCTGGTTCTACTCCCAGGCACAGGTGGTTTAGCAGAGTACAGCTTTGCTGTCAGCTTTTTCTCTTGTACAGTCATGGGAACAGATGGTGAAAGGATTGTTGGGTTTTTTGGTTTGTTGTTGTTTTTTTTTTAATACAAGCCAATGCTACTTTTCCTAGGAAAAACTCATCTTGTAGAAACTGCAGTGTCTGAGTAAATTCAGTGAGTAACAGCATAATCCATTTTTTGCAGCCTGGATATTATGGATCCATCTGGCCTTGGGATCAGCCCTTATTGTCTCATTGACAGATACCTAAAACAACAGACTTAAAAACAGAGGAGTAAGTAGTACACACTTTGGAGAGCTGTTGTTGGGAGCTTCACAGCACCAAGCTGTGACTCCCAGTGACAGAGGTACCAGCCAGATGTTCTCCTCCACACGTGAGGCACAGGAATGGGCTTCAGGCATTCTGGCACCATTTCCTGACTCCACTACACATTCCTGCTGCTTCATATGTCTTTCTACGCCTCTTTCTGTGCTCCATGTTGGATGGGAATGTGACTTCCTGACTCACAAATGTGATGTGTTTGGGAGAGGCTCAAGTGCAACTGTTCTGCAGTCAGCTCGTAGCTGAAGTCAAGCAGATGCCTTCCTTAGGTATCATGGAGCAATAGGGCATATTTGGGGTACATTTAGCCTCAAATGAAAGCTTCACTCAGGTCATGTACTTGGGGAGGAAGTTTTTGGGTGTTTGTGATGGGTGTTGACAATAACCTTGGTCTTTTGCACTGACTTTGGAAAGCTGTTTTAGTAAATAGATAAAAGACATTTCTGCCTTGATCCTTCCATTGGCCTCCTGTGTATTTCCCTGTAATCCAAACCCTCTGCACAATACCCACACACCACAATCCTCATTCCAAGAGACCATATGCTTCGTTGCCTTAAGCAGTTCTGCTCTTCCCTGCCTGCTTCTTGGAGGAGTTGTACATATATATAATAATAACTAAAATGACTGAGCAGAAATTCACTCAAAGAAATGGCTGTTGGTTGAGAGTGACCTCGAAAAGGAGGAACACTGTGATGTGCTGGTGAGGCACAGAACACATCATGAGCTGAGTTCCACAGCCATTGACATGTCGTGGGCAGCTGAGGAAACCCAGCCCATCTTCTCTTGAGAGCAAGGACTGAGCTGCTGTGCTGCCATGTGAAAAATGTTATTAATTCCTGTCTTTTTTTTGGTGTCTGTTTTAGTGTTGTATAGCAGTACATATCAATTTATCTACATTGCCATATTCACAGCACAAAAAGCTTGTAAAGAAGGAATGAAATCTACTAGTGCAAAAAATTATTCCTTTGCTAGTATGGTCTTTTACTCAATATTCCCTTTCTAATAAGGGAGAGGAAGAAGATAGAAATTATTAATCCCTGAGATTTTTAACACATCCTGATTTAAGCAGTAGGAAGAATAGATGTGTCCCTGTGTAAAGAAGTCACATCAGCTTATTTAACTGTAAAGGTGAAAATATTTATACAGCCTCTCTTTATGTGTCTCTGAAGCCCTGGATGCTGCAGGATTGCATTTCAGCACTGTGACACAAATGATGGAGAGAGTCCTTTTTCAGTACAAGAGACTTGGGGTGTGCTCTCTTCTTTTGGTTCAGTTATATATGTATAAATATATATATATACACTGCTACTATTATTAGCAATCCCCTGCATGGGTTGGGAAAGCAACCCATGCTCTCCTTAGCCTGGGTTGACATTACTTGATTTTTGAAGCCAAGTTCCTTGGATGCTCCATGACGGCCTAATCCTATGCTTAAGGATAAATTCATCACTTGAATCCTTCAACTAGTGACTTGAATAACTTAAACTAATGTGGTGGTCAGACTGGCTCAATGCAGCAGGCTGATTTTTACCTGAGGGTCCTTAACATTTCTCTAGGAAATGCATGAATACATTAGCAGAAATTTGATGGAATAAGTTCAGTAACATAATTTGGAAGAGAGAAAGAGCCACAATGCCATTTTGCCTGATCTATACCTATAGTAATTTTCAAGTTGTTACACACACACACACATACATAAATACACACATACATTTACATACATATGTATGTGCCCAGATATTTATAAAACGAACCACAGCCTTTCAATTGTGTGTGCTGTGATTCATCAGCAGGAATAGTTTTTGGCAGGGACATAATTTCAAATCTTCTGCTGAGGATGCCTGCCAAAACCTTGTTGGACAGAGATAGGATGAGGAAAGTTATTTATAAATGGGGATAATTAGGTCCTGTGCTTATTAGTATTGAGAATGAGACAGAAAGACGACATGTGGAGTAATGAGTCTTGTAATATGAGAAGAAGCTTTTCATGATTTTCTAATTGTTGATAAAAACCATAAAAAAATGACCCCTCTCAGGTGAAAAAACATCATTTTGTGCTGCTCCCATCCATGAGATTCAGACTGCGGGTGTGTATGCTATTTTGTAGGACAGGTCTCAGACCAATGAAAGCTTGGAATACTTCCAGAGGATCCAGGTGTTGACTGTAATAACTGAAATTAGACTCTGTTTCCTCAGTCCTGGACTTTGCATTTTGTGTTCAGGCAAAAACAAGCACTGATCAGACACAGGAACTGCATGAACTCCTCTTATTTGGAAGCAGTGCTCACAACCACACCGTCAGGAGAGAGCACTGTGCTGTCTGGTGCTCTGCTGATCAAGGCTATTTCTGTTTTCCAGCAGTCATGTAGATGTATGTTACACCCCTTTTTTCTTCAAGAGATACTGTCACTGGGACAAATCCATCTTTCTATTGGTATTCTCCCTAGAGGTACAAATCCAGTGAGCACAGTGTGAAATTGATCCCCCAGAGTCTGAAGAGCACCTGTGCTCACACAGACTCTGCAGAGCACCCAGGACAATGCTCTCAGCCACTACTACACATGAGTCGGTAACACGGTGAGTCAAGAGAATAGCAATTAATATGAAAGATTTCTTAGCTCCTGGCTTTGTACCAAGCTTACTAGATAGTGTGACTAATGTGTAGCAGACACTTGAGTGCACATCCGTGTTGAAACAGTTGAATATCCATTAACTTCTCTTACTTCCAAGCTGTTTGGACTAGTCTCACAATGCTTTGGATTTTTAAGCCCTGAAGCTCCTGAAGTCTCAAGTAAATGGTTGCTTTGGGGGTTTCTGAATTTTTCACTAGAGGTGAGGGGAAGAAATTGTGTTCAGCATTGCAGAGAGAAGCTTGAAATACAAAAATGAAATCTCTCCAAAGGTCATTATTTCTCCTGCACAGTGTGGGGGTTTTTATGTGCTGGCACAATACTGACAAGGTCCACTGCCTTCAGGAAAGATTATTCATATATTAAAAGGTAGATGCAGTGTAAGAAAGTGCCTGGCTTGGCCTGGGCCTTGGTTTCTCTGAAGTGGGGATGGTGTTGGGAGAGCTTGTCTGGCTAAATTGGAGCCACAGTTGCTATCTCTGCCCTGTCGCCAGCAGAGAATGTCACCTGTGTGGCTGAATATCCTCCGGGTTCTCCAGACCTGGAGTTAGCATCACTTCCCCCAAAACTATTTCATCCCTGTTTTTTGCCTGCACATCCTCAATGCAGCCTGTATGTGAAAACACTGCATTTAAATGCTGTTGCCAAAAAAAAGAATCAGCGGGGTTTAGACAGCCTGTGCCAAGCTCATCCCTAGGGTGATTTTTTTGAAGTAAAGCAGGGAATATCTAAAACAGCTCCTGGCAGAGAGATAGGAAAGGGTATTTGGAAGAGCTAGAATATTGCCTTTGTATTTCTTGTAAAGCATTAAAAGGATCCTTAGAACTAGAAATCTCCTAAAGTGTGTAATTATGTACGTCATGGTGTCTCAGATGGTTCTGCAAGCAGCGCAGTCTCTTTCCTGCTAAGGGAATTTTGCAGAGAAGGTTTTTTGGTAGTTTGCAAGGGCACCCAAAAGCAGTGCTGAGTTTACAGACTGCAGTGCCTAAATATTAAATGCTCTGTAGTGACAGTTACTATCAAATGCAATAGAAGCCAACACTGTCAAGACCATAACAACTATTTATTTTTCTTTCTAAAACAGAAAAATAAAGGAAAATGGCGCAAAGGGAGATCAGTTGAACTTTGCAAAAGCAGCATATGCTGTTGCAAAAGCAAATTCTCACTTGCTAGTCAGAATTAGGAGAAATGCCTGTGTTGTTTCATTGTTGGGAGCTATCAGCAGCACCTGTGCTTCATTAGCAAATCAAAGTTTACTGTTATCTAAGACAAAAACGTTGAGGGGGGCAGGTGGTCCTCGAGGCAATGACATCAAATCCCCTTTTGTTTCCTGGAGAATGATTACAGTGAAATACTTTGCTTATGTTTCCATTCTTTAGACCATCTGTTTCAAATTAAACCCTTCTGGCATGATACATCATCATTTATTAGAGCATTACATTAGATAATGCAATGTTAGCACGGCTGTTATAAACCCTTAGTTTCATGAGTGTGACTTCAGGGACAGAACTGAGGTGTTTACTTAATGAAATGGCCAGAGACTGTAATAAAACTAGTTTTCCAGTTCAGAAATTATTTTTTATAGGTCTTTCACAATTACATTTTTGGTGTGTCTTGATTTGCAACTCTGAATGTGTTTGGTAGAGTGAAAACTTCTGGCTTTAGATGACTGAAAGCGAAGGTACTAAGAAGGACTTGTCAGTAACAAACTGTGACACCTGATGCTGGAAACACAATCCCTGCACATGATGGGACATCAATTTCCATAAGGCTCCAAAGCCCTGTAGCATTCAAGGCACACCCCATGTGATTCTGGAGCCCATGAAAATCTGGCAGGTAACACCCCCACATCTGAGGGAATTTTCCAAGTTTTCATTCTTGTCCTCTGTAGTAACTTTTTTTTTTTTTTTGCTTTCCATTAGAGGCAAAGCTTCATATGCCAATAGACAGAAGACAGACTTTGGTCCTAGAACTGCCCTGTCACAGTTTAAGAAGTACAAGACTTTGCAAGGAGACTTTTTTAAAATTCTCTGTAGTCCTGGTGTACTAAAGAGGCTCACTCCCTCCTTACTAAAGGAGTAGGGAAAGTGTTTCAGTCACAGGCAAGAAGAGCAGTTTCTTATAGCTGTATTTGAGATACTTCAGTTTACCAGTGATGCCCACTGTTACTAAAAAATTTCTTTCAATCTACTTCAGTTAGAAAGATGGTGACTGTAAGTGCAAATTTAAGAAATGGATTAATCATTCATGATATAAAGACTTTGTATGCTTTAGATAAGGCGAAGCCTACTTTTAAATATGCTTATAGAGAGTGTGCCTGGGGAAGAGGGCAAGTCTTTAATCTTAAATGAGCTTCTCTTTTTTTTTTCTGGTCAAAGGAAATCTCAGGAATCCTCTAGTAGGTGATTCACAACACCTAGATTAAATTCGAGATCTGAATCACTGCTAAAATACATATATGTAGAGTTTCTTTCATGCCAAAATCTCCCAAAATTCTGTGCTGTATTTAACCAACACAGTATTTGTGTAGTTCTGCTTACCCTTCAGCAATGCAGTCGGATACAGTCAGGAAGCCAGCATCTGCTTCAAAGTATTTTTTTTGTTTTTTATCTGATCAAATCATACTAACCAGAGTTGCTTAAAAGCAGTATTCTCTCTTGCTCTATTAAAAAAAAATGCATTAAGTGAGCTTAAGTAGCATCATTTTATAACCCAGAAGTTTAAACTAGTGTATCATTTAAATGTTGCAGGGTCTGAAGCAGGCCAGGATGACATCAATATTTCCTTGAGGAAGGCCAGCAGTAAGTCCACAGTGTATGTCTGAATACATGTGGTTCAAGTGACATAATGTTAAATTTTTTCCTCTCTCTCTCTTGCTCTTTTGAGAGTAAATTTACACTTTTTTTTTTTTAAATATTGGGAAAGTGATACATAGTAAGTAAATATTTTTGAGGTCATGGAAGAGGATTTTCAGAACCACATTTTCCTTGTTTCAAATGTCCTTTTATTACTCTGTTTTGTCTAAAAAAAATGCCTAAAAGTTCATAAATTTTGCTTGCCAGTTGTAAGCTAGAGACCTGCCCTTGCTCTCCCTGTAGCTAATGGTAAAACAGCCAAACACTGACTCATCCCTGTAGCGATCCAAGTCCTATCCAGAGATGAGCTGTTTGTATTCCTGGTGAAGTTAACCCTGGGGGCTGCTGTGGGCCTGTTTTGCCACAGGATTTTTCTGCCTGCCAGGGGAAACCATTTGTTGGGCCCCACTTGTGCTGACCTTTCTGCCAACCTTTTGCTAGCTTGCTCATTTCTCTTTTCTTTGTTGTGGTCACAGCATAGTTCAGAGGCTGTCCTAACCTTGGGTATCCTCCTTGAAGGTATCTCTGCATCTAACCACAGAAATGGGATAAGCCCCTGGGAATCATCCCTGAGGATTGGACCTATGGCATCAGTAGCACAAGCATTTACTGTTTTTGCTAACAGAATAATTCCATTAGTGGGCATCAGTAGGTTGTTATCCTCTTAGATGGATTTTCTGCTTACAGATGAAATATAACACAATAAAACTGGATTACAATAGCAGCAATATAAATACACATAAAAAGAACAAAGAGTGAGAAGCTGGGTAGTTACTGATGGAACACAGGATTGTACATTCAAGCTAATAGTAGGCTTCAACATTATTTTTAGAGATTTCTTTTTTAACCTAATTGAATTGCAAGTTTCACAAAGTGGTAAACAATCTAATTAACATCTTTTGACATACTGAGGAAAATCTAAAGTAATCTCAAAAGACTTTTGCACATAAATTGTCTAAGTGCCTTAGTACCTAATCTGTGCAAAAATAAACTGCAGAATGGAGCAGAGGCACAGGAGATTCCTGATGGTGAAGAATGACAGCCAAAAATGCAGCACTGAGGCAAACAATCACTACTATCCGTTTTCATTTTCTAGCACAATGAGGTTACCTAGATGTTCAGCAATACTTTTTTTTGTGCTGAGAATACAATTTTGACTATTGCTTAACAACAGTCTCAAACTTTTCTGGTGGAGAAAAGTTTTAGAACTCATTTGTAGGACTCTGGGAGACTGAGACCTGGGGAAAAGGGACTGTACTACTTTAGGAGGTGAGATTTTTTGAAACCAAACTTTTTTCTTCCGGGCTCTTGGTAAGAAAGAACATACACAATATGAATACACACATCTCCCTATATAATAAGATAAACTGAAGAATAAAATCAATGTTTTAAGGCTATATAAGAAGAAACAGAAAGCTGAGCGCCATATATACAGAGAATGAGCAGGCAAGAAGGATAAAAGAGGGCCTGTAGCAGATTTTCATCAGGGTCTGATTCACTAATGTGACCCCTGGGAGCCACTGTTGGTCTGTGAAATGCCCCAGGGCCAAAGGACCTGTGCTCCAGTCAGATGTGTATCTCCTCTGCACCGTATGTGTGTGAGACAGAGACACAGAGTGGTGGACAGGGGAAAGACACTCTGCTGGAAAAGCCGGAAGGTGGCTTAACTAACAGAAATACCATTTTCTTTTGGGCAAGCACAGCACCCTTGTAGCCTGTTAGCCCCAGGGCTCAGGGGAGCATATCTCTGTGAGCTCAGGGGGGACAGGCTCTGGTCTCAGTTGCTCCGGAGTCACTCACACTGGTTGAAATTTGGCAGTTGGAAACTGTTTGCCCACCTGGCATGTTAGTGGAATAACAGGAATAGTAGTATAGAATTTGTAGTGTGGGGAATGTGGGTATGGAGTTGGAGCTTGAACAGGTGGACAGGAGCGGTAAGAATGCATAATTAAATATGCAAAGACTGGATAATGGAATCTCTAAAATCTGCTGGCATCCCAAAGTCCACATTCGGCAGCAGTTCTGTCACCATTTGCAAACTACTGAATCTGCCAGGTAGAAACCAGTGCTGATTTTGGGATGTCAGCCCAGGAAAAGGGGGCTCTGTTCCGGTTCCCTTTCCCTGAGGCCTCTGTCGTGAGGTTAAGAACGGACCATTGCCTGTCTACAGGTAATTAACATTCCAGTGTGAGATAATGAACGTTCCAGTCCTTCTTCTGAAGGGAGTCTCCATATGAAGAGGGGAGCAGTTCAGGCTAGAGGCACAAGTGGTTGAACAGAAATGCCTGAGCAGATGCTGCCAGCTCTGCTCTGTTGAGTCCACCTGACTGTAACCGCTTTTATTTCCCAAAATGCAGGTTTCCAGTGCTGACTGTGAGAGATTGGTTCCTGTATCACAGAATCACAGAATTGTTGGGGTTGGAAGGGTCCTCTGGACATCATCCAGTCCAACCCCCCCAGTCCACGCAGGGTCACCTGGAGCAGGTGACACAGGAATGCATCCGGCTGGCTTTGGAATGTCTCCAGAGAAGGAGATTCCATGACCTCCCTGGGCATCTGTTCCAGCGCTCTGCCAGCCTCAACATAAAGTTCTTCCTCATGTTGAGGTGAAACTCCTGGTGTTTCAGGTTGATGCCATCGCCCCTTGTCCTGTCACTAGGCACTAGACTGAACAGGCTCAGCTCCCACAGTCTCCCCTCACAGGAGAGATGCTCCAGACCCCTCATCACCTTCACGGCCTCTGCTCGACCCTCTCTGGTAGCTCCTTGTCTTTGTTGCACTGCGGAGCAGCTGCACACAGTGATAAGGCTCAGGGCTTATCACTCAATATGACGGGCTTGGCAGCGCTCGGTTAGTGGCTGGACTCAGGGTAAGGTCTCTTCTATCCCGAAGGTCTGCTCACCGCACCGGGCGGTTACAGCAGGCCGGGCTGGCGGGGATCCCCTCCAGCCCCACACGGTGACCCGGGTTGGGACCGGCCGGGCAGGACCAGCCATGAGCCCGGCCTGAGGCGAGCACAGCTCCGCGGGCACCGCGGCCGGGGGAGAGAGGCCGGGCCCGTGAGGGTGTGCGAGGTGCGGGGGTGCCGGTGGGCTCGGTGCCGCCCCGCTCCTGCTCCCGTTCGTGAGGAATCTTGCCCCGCGCCGCGCTCCGTCCGGGGCGGGGCTGGGCGGGCTCGCTGAGGGGCACGCGGCCGCCCCGCCATGTCGGTCCGCCGCGCCTTGGCGCTCGCCGCCTGCGGGCTGGCGGGCGGCTCCGTCCTGCTCTCCGCCGTCGTCGTGGGCAAGCAGCCGGCCCGCGGCGGCGGCGACAGCGAGCCGCGCCCGGGGGGCTCCGCCGTGCCCTCCGCCGCGCCGCCCGGCTTGCTGCTGCTGCCGCCCGCCGCCTCCTGCCCGCCGACCGCCGGCTGGATCGAGAGACCCGCGGGCAGCGGCAGCTACTGGGACAGCAACTGGGACAGGTGGGCGCGGGGCCGGCGCCGCTCCTCGGCCCGCTGTGCTGGGGCCGGGGGATCCCTGCGGAGCCCGGGGGGAGCGGGCTCGGGGCGGGCCGGGCCTCGGGGGTCGGGAGGCCTGGGGTCCCCGCGGGAGCAGCCCCGGCCCGACCGGGCACCCCCCGGCCAGCGGGGATCAGGACTGGTTTCCCGGGGCAATTCCGTGTGGAGATCTGCTCAGTGCGGAACGCAGCTGAAGTTGGTAAGCACCCGTGGAGCTCTGGAGCGATCGAGTGCTCTGGAGGGATGAGGCAGCTCTCTGGGTTTTGTTGACACAGCTCGGAGACTTGCCCTGTTCAGATCCCTTTATTCTGCTGCTTTCAGCCAGCAAGACTGCAAAGCCTTAGGCTTGTGGCAGATGTAAGCACTGGGTAGAAGACGTCCCTTTTTTTTTTTTTTTTAATAATTTTTTTTTTTTAACCACGTTTCGGTGTTGTTGTGTGTCTGCACTAAGGTTTCCAGCTCGCAGCAGCTCCCGTGGGGATGCCAAGGCTCTCCCGTGCTGGGCAGGCACTGCGCCTGCTGCTCCTGCTCTGAAATCCTTGGAAAGGCAGAGCCACTTTCAGCCCGGCTCTGTCGTGTTTTTCGGCATTGAAACACATTAACGCAAGGGTTGACTATATTTTTTCTGAATCTTTAATTAGAACGTGTAGATATCTGTGTTGAGCTTTGGCTCGTTTAGCAGCTATCTGGTAGAATTATCTCCCTGGGGAGACTTATGTCAGGGTCCAGTTTAATCATAGTAAATCCAAACTTAAGCACTAACAGATTTTTATTGTATAACGCATAGTTTTGATTTTTGAGAGGCTGCAGGATCAAATGGTCATATAAATAGGGCTATGTACAGTCCAGTGATAAAAATAAAACCTTCATTTAATGAGGTTATAGCTGGTTACATAGTTATACTGAGGAACATACTAAAGCTGATTGTTTAACTGCAGCTGCAGGCCTTCCTGCTTCTGCCAAATGGTTGATTTTCTTCAGGGATTATAAAGTACTTTCAGACTCATAATTTTGTTTTTAAACCAATCCAGGAAGTAGAGATTGTGCTATAAGTTACAGAGGTGTCACCACTGCCTGAACAAACACGGCCAGATAATACTTCCTAGCAGTTCAGGATAGTATATCACCGTTTGTCATAGTGTGCAAACAGTGGGAGTGTGAATGTATTACACCAGATCCATGTGTTTTCTGCTGCTTGCTGTCTGCCAGTTGGTGTGCTGGGGCTTAGGTTGTGCCTGCTTGAAATCTTAATCTTGGCTTTTGGATGTTATTGGCAGAAGCACTTAATGTGAAAAGTTGTTAAATGGCTTATAAATCCACAGAATATCTGACCACGGCTCTTTGGGGGCAGGGAATATTTAGAAAGGTAAGTCTTGAGCACATAACGAAATACTACAGTATTTTTTAACAACTGATGGCTTTTCAAGTTTGAAACAGAAGAGAGGAAATATCAGACTTGGTATTGGTCTGATAGGATGTCACACTTGCAATGTTGGATTGAGCTGTGCTACTTGCACAGGAATTGTACAGCTGACTTACTGGAGAAGATGGATATAGTTTCATTCATGTGGAATACTTCATTTCAGGCATCAGATGAATTACTCTCTTACTGCTTTATAAATGTGCTTGAATTGATTTTAGAAATTTTTTGTTTGTTTTCCTATTGTGTCTTGCCAGCAATATAATTTCCAGTAAATCCAAAGAAGTATCTTAGGAAATGGCAATAGAACATCTTGTTACTGGACTATTGTTTCATTTTTAATGCCTTGTTGAACTTTAGCAGCTTGAGGAATGTGTTGAGCCTCATTGTTTAATGGAAATCATGTGTTCAGTAAAGCAAAATGGAGGCAGGAGAGCTTTGCACAGCCAGTCTTGCTGTGAGAAATAGGTATGGAAATCAGCAATTTTCTGTGAACAAACCACTTTGTTCAAAACTAAATAAAAACCATATTTTTGATTTAAAAAATCTATCAACGAATAAAAAAGTAAGTTTATTTATAATGATGGAAGAAGTGAGGTCTGTTATGAATGAAATACGCTCTGAGGTGGAGTGACATAGCAAAAGGATTTGTGTTAGTGGGGTGGAGGATCAGTGCAGAGAGGGGCCCAGACCAGTGTGGGGAGGGTTTGGACAGGGTTGGTTGGTGAGGATTATGCAGGTTGCTGTTGGTAGTGGGAGATCAGTGAATCTGTGATAGCAGAGAGAGAGGGGAAGATGCCAGTGTCCTCAGGAGGAACCAGGTCAGCTGTCTGGGTGATGTGCAGAGCAGGGAGCACGTGTGACAAGTGGAAGAGAGATTAAAGTGGCATGAGGGGAGAGAGTGCTGAAAAAGATGAAAGGATAAATAAAACACTTCAGGCTGAAAAATAAAAGAAAGTGTTACTGGAGAGACCTGATGTGACCTAGTTTAAACCAGAAAATAATTCTCAATGTGCACTGCAGAAGGCTGGAGTCTTTCTAGGATGTTGTTAGGGGGTGTGTTTTTTTAGTCTTTTGATGTGATTGATAAGGTGCAAATTTTGTAGGTATTATCACAGGGCCTTTTAGATATGGAGCATTTTCTTTCTTTAATGATCAAAAGTCAAGACCTTTTCCTCTTTTCCTGGATATCCTTCCTGGTTAGTTTTTCTCGTAAAAACCCTAGTATTACACCCTAGACGACTTTCTGTTGCTTGTTGCTTTTATTTCCCAAGAATTAATTCAAGTGGCAAATTTATCTGTGTCAAGTTATACCTTTTCACCTATGCCATAAACTTTTTTTAGTGCAGGCATTTAGTTATACCCCTCACACAAAGGTTTGAATCAGTTTTGTGATACAAATGGCTAAATTGTCGGTTCTTCAGCTATATCTGGAAATAAGGCAAGGCTATATATCTGTAAAATTCCTCTGCCTTTTAGTCTCCCCTATCTAAAAATGACATTTTAAATGTGTTTGTTTAGACGTGAACCACTGGCTCTTATCAACCTCAAAAAGAAAAATGAAGAAACTGGGGAAGAAGAACTTGCCTCTCGCTTAGATCACTACAAAGCAAAAGCCACCAGGCACATATTCCTTATCCGTCATTCCCAGTACAATTTGGATGGCCGTGCTGATAAAGACAGAACTCTGACCCCACTGGGTAGGTACCACTAGCAGCATCATACTTTGCATTTTGAGGAAATTATTTTTTCACGTGTGCTGTCCTGATGAATACAGGTCAGTAGCTCAGCACTGCCCCAGGTCTTGCTGCCAAACCTTAATCCACTTTCTGGATTCCTTTGTGGCACAATGGTGTCATGAATAAGTTTGTTTCCTTCAGTTTTGATCCTCTAAATCCAAACATTAAGATGTGATTTAGAGAGTTCTGAACACACTCAGTTGTAAAGAAACTTGTCAAAGGAAATTCCCAATTATCTTAAGGTTGTTTGAGCAAATTTTCATGCCAGCTGATGTAATTCCTAGGGGCTGAGGCTTTTAAACTTCACTCCATTGAGATGGATTTCTCTTAAAAAGGTGACTTGTGTTTCTCGTAATTTAATCTGCTGATTCATTAAAAAGAAAACACCACTGACTTTCAGTTGCAGTGTTTATAATTAAATACATTTCACTTTTGCTGCTGTCACTGTTTGTGGGAGTACTGCTAATCAGTTACATGAAATGAGGATAACCTCTGTCTGTGTTAATCTTACCTCATTGATCCTGTGACTAGGTCTCAAATGCTAATTAGTATTACTTTTAATAATGAACTTTAAAAGCAGTGGACACTTTCTTGATTATATATGTGTCAACACTGTTTTCAGAGGGGGAAGAATTGTTATTGTAGGCTTTCTTCCACCCACGTCATAATTACTGGTGTGCAAACAGGAGTGAAATGCTAATTTCAGGCTTCATCTGATACCTTAAACTGGTAACAAAGCATAGTCTTAATCCTGTCCCAGCCTTAGGTAAGTGACTTAACCTGTCTGTTGTCTTTTCACCTGCCTGCCTGAAAGGTGGGGTGAACCTTCCTGAGGCTGCCCAGGTGCTGTGAACTGTGCCAAGCTGGGGTTGCCTTTATGAGCAGCAACACTGTGTCAGGCCTGAGGGGTCTGTTGCTTCCCTGGGACGAGGCTAGCAGTGATACTGAATACTTCAGTGGAAGTTGCTGAATAAGTTTTGAAATTTTTTTTTCCTAATTAAAACAAACAATTTTTTTCCTGCCAATCAAAATATGACTTGAAATTGACCAATCAGTAAGCTTGGCCTGAATAAGCAAGGACTGATAAAAATGCTTTCCAGTTGCTTTTTGAAAGAAAAAAACTTGACATGGATGGAAACCTTTTATGTGTGCTGGAGAACTCTTCTGGTAGTTTGCGTGAGGCGCTTCCAGGAGTGTCACCAATTTATGTAATGAATGTGCTTTTGAAGGTCGAGAGCAGGCTGAACTGACTGGACACAGGCTGGCAAGCTTGGGATTAAAATTTGATCAGATTATCCACTCTTCCATGACTAGAGCAACTGAAACAACTGAAATTATAAGCAAGCATCTCCCAGGTAAGAGCCTTCCCTTAATTTTTCATTGTCTTCTGATCCTTAAAATTGCATTCAGTAGAATTCAAAGCTTCTCCTAAAGCTTGAGGTGTTATTTAGCCATTTTCTAGTCCTGTGTGAATATATCTGTTTATAAAGAAACCTGCAGACATAATACTGCTTGTTTCCAGTTCATCTGTAAAACACATTTTTAAAGTTACACTGTTACACTTTGTAAAAGTGTAACAGGGAAAACTCACTTGCTGTTTTTTTCATAGTTGGAATAAGTTGTCTTATTGATGGTAAAACAACTCTGTTGGAGAGATTCACATCCCTTGACAGAACTGTGTAGACTAAAATGGACTTTAGGATGGAGAGGAAGCCTTCCTTAAAGAAATACACTGAAAAATGTATTGATTGTGGAGTTGTGGGACTGTTTGTAATGGCATGTGAATAACTGCATTCTGAGTGCGTACCTAATATTTCAGGAGTCAAAAAAATCAGTACTGATCTGCTGAGAGAGGGAGCACCTATAGAACCAGACCCTCCAGTCTCCCACTGGAAACCAGAAGCTGTGGTAACTTTTTCTTTAAAGTTTTTTTTGTTTATGGTTTGGTTTTTTTCAGTATACTGTATATGGACAGTAGCAGTAACTTGCAGTGTCTGAGCTGATGTTTGTTATCACAACCCTTAGATAATTGTGTATTTCCTCCTCCCCAGTAAGTGTGCAGACCAGTTAAAATAACCTGCAGCCCCTGAGCATGAGTTGAGCCTCAGGTGTGACCCCTGTAAGCAGGAGCTCTGGAGGAGCTGAGGGCCTGGGGAGTGCAGGCAGTGGCAGCTGCTGCTCTGAGCTGTGTGTAACTGTGACCTCGGTGCCTTTAGCAGTATTACGAAGATGGAGCTCGAATTGAGGCTGCTTTTCGAAACTTCATTCATAGAGCTGATGCCAAGCAGGAGGAGGACAGCTACGAGATCTTCGTGTGCCACGCCAACGTCATCCGCTACATTGTGTGCAGGTACAGGCTGGCTGCTCCCCTGGGGCTGCGCAGGGGAGGGCTGACTGGAAAGGGTTGGCTTATGGCACCACTGAGGGGGCAGATGTGTTGAGTTGGCTATGGTTGGAGATCAGTGCCTGCATTGTGAGAAGCTGCTTCTGCAACTTCCTCAAGGTACATTTGAAAATTAGAACACTTTCATTCTTATTCTGAAGCAAAAATGGCTAAATTGGTGAGACTTAACCTTTTTTGTACACCTGAACAGTTGCTTTCATTACCATATGCTTTTGCTTCCATAAACATGAGGGCAGGGCCTGTGTGGACTGTTGGAAAAGATTACAAATAGAGCATCTGACTGGATGCATCTCATTGGGGTGACATGAATTTGATCTTACATAATTAAAGATTGATTTAGTTTTGGGAATTCTTTACTAATGGAAATTTTTGAGTTATGTCCAAGTTGCATTAGTGTTTTTGCGGTAACATCCAGTATTGGATTAAGAGGAGAGTGGAACTTTCTGGTAACATCAAAGTTGTTCATAAAGGAGAAAACAGTTCTGGATCTTTGCCTGTCTCCGTATCCAGTCAGCTGAGTCTGTTTTATTCCTCTTCCCCATCGACAAAGCACTGTCTGTAAGATAATTTGTCGTGAGCAGGACAGATGTGATTAAACTTTAATCTGATCAATACCTACAACAATTTCAGTTAGCTTTATTTAGCTGAGCTAGTTAAATGCTGGCCTGTCTGCTCTGTGGGCTGCTTCAGAGCTTTTCAAAATTGCTATACTTAAAATTATTGATCAGGTAAATAGAATATTCTTTTCTGTGCTAAAGAATATCATGTTGCTCTTGCCAAGGCTTTTTCTGAAATACATCCTTTTTCTCTTTGCTGTTGCTTTCCTCTTCATTTTAATGTTTCTTCGGTGCCTTCTATTCCAGGCAATCTGATAGCACAATTGAACACAATCTATGTAACATTCCCTTTGAATCTAGCTTGGCTGTAGCTGGTATGTAATTTCTTGGGCTTTTTACAAGACTGTCGTAAGAGCCAAAACCAAGTTATTACTCAGTGTCAGAGGCAAGAGCTGTTTGAGGCAACACGGTATTTTTTCCAGCTGTTTAATAGAATTCATGGAGCACCTGTTGACTTAGGAATTTCAGAATGGCTGCAGAATGCTGTGTTTCTGTGGAAGGCACAAGGTCTATTTTTTGCCCTTCCTGGGAATGATGGTTCTGATGGAATGTAGTTCTTGTGAACTTCTTCCCTAGGCACATGCAGACCACTGGAGTGAATCCTGTGTCACTGCCTCTGCTGTGGTGGCATGGCTGAAATGGAGTGTGACAGTCACTGTCACATCCACCTCATCCCTCTGAAGGTGGCCCTGGGCTGCTGAGCCAGCTTTGCCCTGTCTCACCTGCACAGGTTTTGTGGCACTGCAGCCTCTCAGGGCTCTCAGGGACAGCTGGAGCCTGGGCCATGCCCTGTCCTGTGTGTGACAGGGCTGCTCAGAGCACTGCATTAGAGCTGCTACCTTCTGTCCACTTGAACTAATCCCGTCAACAGTAATCACACCCATCTGCTGGACTCTGCTTATCCAAGTGCACTCTTGGCCCTGCTCCAGTTACCAACACTGCTGGTTTATATGAGTTCCACAAGGAAAGTCTTTTTTATGAGTCTGACTGGGGGCACTGGTATCCAAGCTGCACAATGCCCACCAATTTTGATTTTTCCACTTTCTCTCCCCGCCCCGTTACCTGGGACAGAAGGTGATGCTGTGAGGGCATGTTAGTCTGTTCCTGAATTAATACTACATGTGTTTTTTTCATTAGAGCACTGCAGTTCCCCCCAGAAGGCTGGCTGCGACTGTCTCTCAACAATGGCAGCATCACTCACTTGGTGATACGTCCCAACGGCAGAGTGGCCCTTCGAACACTGGGTGACACAGGTTTCATGCCTCCAGACAAAATCACACGCACCTGAATGAGCAAAATGAAAGGATGGCTGTCCAGGAGCTGCCTCTAGTCTCTTTGCACTAGCACATTCTGCTACAGTACCACTAGATTTTTATTACGTTGGGGTGTGATGCTGTCTTAAAATATCCTTTAGCCTCTTTCCTCCTTCATATCTGCCTTTCAGTCCAGAAAAGAAGAAACCTTTGTAAGTCTGAAACTGTCCAGTCCTTATGTATTCCCCAAAACTCAAAGCTGAGCTGTGGAATACAGAGATTGAATGTCTGCTCAGCAGTTGCAAGAGCACGGACTTTTCCCCCACCCCGCTGTGAATTTCTCTAACCAAAGCTTGCTCCTGTGGGTATTTTTCTTGTGCAGGAAGGCAACTGGTGTGGGAACAGCCTTGTATCACACTGCAGCTGAAATGAAAGGTGAGCCAGCTTCTCCAGCTCCTGCAGAAGTGACAAACAGGGTATTCTGCTGTTCAAAGGACAAAGGGATAAGGCTTCAGTTTTTGTAAGCTGTTGAGTGTGTATGTTGATGTTGTGTCTTTGTTCCCCTCTGCCCCCACAAAGCTCATGTAAACTGTGCCTGGAGGTTACAAGCATAAAGGAAATAGGGTAAAAAACCATTTGCCTCAGAGCTGTGGTGCTAAGAACTAACAGCTGCTTATATTAAGTGTTCCACCATCCTCAGGATGTCCTTCAAGATGTTATTGAGAATGTTCTTCAGTCTTGTAAAGCCTTTAACTAAAACATGGTCTGGAGAAGGTTGTAGCGATGAGTCTGTAGCAGGAAGATGGAAGGAAAAGAAAGCAGCAATCTTCTCGAAGTGCTTTCAGTTACTGACTCATATTCTTGAGTACTCTTTCCCATTGATCTGTATTTGTTGATACCTTACTTTCAGAGCAGAGCAATACCACTAGTGAGTTCAGGGTCGTGATGCTGCAGGTCAGAGTTTCTGCAGCACTGGAGCAAACTGCTGTTGCCCAAATGGTGAGCAAGTGGCCATGGGATGGCTGTTCCAGGCCAAGTGCATAGGACAGGCATGGGGCAGAATGCTCCAAGTGCCTCCTTTATACAGCTCTGACACTGCTGGGCTTCTGGGAGGGGAGGGCTCAGAAGCATTCTGAAGCTTGCTGGGCACCTGAACTGCTGTAGAAACTTGGCTCAGTTAACAGGTGGAAGGTGGAGGCTTGGAAAGTTTTGCCATATCCATTTTCTGCCTTGGGGAAAGAGCACAGACTGTAGGACTGCAAACATAACTAACTTGTTTGACAGGTTCTCTGATCAGTAGGCATGTTGATGAGATGCTGAGCTTACTTCTGTCAGAGCTGTATGAAGCATTATCAGAGCACACAACTTATGGAGGATTTAAGAGCCTGATACTGAACTGCTACATCAGGATAATTTCAAGGAACTGGGACTGGTAGGGAACAAACTGATGTTGTGTAGTGCAAGGTGTGGGGGGGCAAGAGGATACCATCATGATGTATCTCTCATTGATGCAATGAGAATAATTTATCAGTTTTTGTCTATTAACTTTTTAAAAGTTTTGAATAAAATGCTTGGTCTCTCTTTCTTTCCTGTCTACGCAGCTGAATGGCTGCATGGGCAGCTGTAGCAAGTGTGGCAGGAGCTCTGCAGGGATTTCCAGTGCAGGAGCTGTTGTGTCCCACACTGCTCAGGGCAACAGCTCTTTTACCAACCCTCTGAACTGTAAACTTGAGATGGGAGCCAGAGCAGTTCATTCATCAGCCACAGAGCTGCTCAAGAGAGGAACTGCTGTAGCTTGAGCACAGCCATTTGCAGGGCTGTGTCACCACCATGAGGAGCAGGAGCACCAGCACCTGTAAGATGAAAATTCTGTGCATTTTTTTGTGTGTGCACATGTACCCCTCACACACATCCCCTTCTCCACCCCATGTCAGTGACCAAGCTCCTGGTGGGCAGCCAGAGGACACAACACCTGTTTGCACAGGTACAGAAATTAACAGTAGTTTCAGTGACACCTTAATTGGGGGTACAAAGTGTGAAATTTAAAATAATGTCTTTTTACCCTAGTTTGAGTTCCTGTCTCTTCAACAGTATAAAACTGTTCTTCTAAAGTCTGTGGTGGTGTAGTCCAAGCTGCAGGTATTGTGTGAGCAAGACCTGGACTAACCAGTGAGTCAGCCTGTCATGTCATCAACCCAGCTCCTTCTCCCCACATCCCATACACTGAACACAGGGTGACAGTTTCAGCTATTCAGTTGGTTTTTAATAGAAAGAGGGATACTTCTGTATTTTTAACATGACATTTTACTAATTAAAAAACAACCAACAAAAACACAACTAATTTTTTGCACTTTTAAAAGTGAACTTTTGGCCAAGAAAACACAATTGAAGCACTATCACTCTGATTTAAAGTGTCTCCACAGGCTCAGTGTTGAAGGGCTTTCTTCACAAAATCACAAATGATCAAATCGCTACATAAATTGCTATTTGTCATAGCTGAAGTAATAATACATTGTTAGAAAAATGACCTCTTTAAGTGCAGTACAACTGGACTAATGCACATTACATAACACAGTTTAAAAAAAAAATTCTCTCCTGACTGAACCAAAACAACATTACAAAGTGAAAGGCAAGGGGTGGGGTGAGTGAGTGGGGGTGGTGGGTGTCTGGCTACATGTACATACCAGTAACACATATTTAAATATTAAAAAAAAAAATAAAGCAAAGCATAATAAAGGTAAAAAGGACAAAGAACTAAAATGTTAATATCAGTCTCCTGGCTCAGTAACAAACTTAGCAAAAGGGCAATGCTGCTGTATGACTGCTCTGAAGGAGCAGCATGGAGAACAACAGCTGCACCCACAGCAACTTACCCCAGCAGTTTGGCTTTAACATGGTATTAGGCAATTATATCAGCTGATTACTTTCTCCAGAATGACAAAGATGTGATTTACATTAAATTATTTAAAAAATCCAAAAACCAACCAACCAGCCAAAAAAAAAAAAAGCCAACCCCAAACCTTCTGGAGTAAAACTGTAGGTATGTCAGACCTTAAAATATTTTGTGACCATGGAGCCTGCTGCATAAAAACAAAAAAATTAAAACAGCAATCATTTTTTAAAAACCCTTATGAAAAAGTCAGTTAATATACTTGGTAACAGCAGATTATGTTTGTGGTTCTTTTTTCAGAGATATTTCCTAAAGTATGACACCCCCCAAGCCCCTGTTACTTGTCTGGAAAATGACTGAATGAGGTGTTTATGTAAATTAGCTCTAATGTCCAGCTCCATGGAACTAGGCTTAATTTAAACAAAAGAGCAAAATAAGCCTTTTTTTTTTTTCTTTTTTTTTTTTTTTCAGAATAATTTCTAAAAGAGGAGTCTCTCCCCCACTGGAGAGCTATCGCACCAATTAATCCATCTTAGAGACATTAAAAGACATCCTATTCAGAAAGCCCAGAGAAAAACTGTTTTATTTGCCCATAGTAAGTGGATGCCACTTTTTTTTTTCAAACTTCTAAAAGAACAAAAATTCAATTAAAAAAATATATTACAAAAGGCACTACTAAGCTTGCAAAAGCATCAAGTGCAGTGTTTTAGGTTTGTACCAATCATGAACCTATGAGGGTGCAGAGTTTGTGTACAACAGTCACTGCCGTGTGAGCAGCTGGGAGCCCTGCGAGCTCCAGGGTCTGGAATGGCCCCGGCAACGTTGGGACCCCGTGGGGAGGCTGGGCAGGTTCCTCCTGCCTCCCACCGTGCTTGCTTCCACCTGCTGCCCTTCCCTTCCAGCCCTGAGGTGGCTCTGAGCTCTCACTCTGTGGCACCAGCCCCTCCTAATCCATCCCTTCTCACCAGCACAGCCCTGCAGAGCTTCATTTTCTGATCAGATTTATCTTTTAACAATAGATAGGTCTTTTTTTTTTCTTAAAACCTAGAGAGCTCTCTTTCTGGAAGCCTTTCATGCAATATTACAACCACTAGGCTTGGTAAGGAAAACTGGAGTTTTGAAAAGCTTTCTTATTCTCAGCACCATGCTGTCAATACAAGTCATTCTTACAGAAGGCTGAAGAATAAAATTACTGACTGCTGTAACAAAAACTCATTATCATGTCAACACTAGAGACACAGTAAAAGCTCAGATTTCAAAAAAGTATTTTTAGTCCTTAGTCCTCTCTGTTTACAACTGGGAAATAGCCACCTCCTGGGCCACTGGCTGCCATGCTAATATATTACAGACTAGACCATTAAGGTAAAGTATCTTGCTGGTAAATTTGCTGAGATTATTGCTGATGTGCTTCTGTGTAATAACTATTAAAATCTAGTGTTAACAGCTTCTCTGGGGAAAAAAAAACAGCTAATTTAAAATTTTTTTTTCTTAAATCTTCACACTACCACCTAAAGGAATCCCAGTAGTTTCTATAGTGCCCCATTCCTAAAGCAGGTAGATCAGGGTGTGTGTAACAGCCTCAGAACAAGCAGAGACTGGAGGGTCTCTGTGCAAATCTGTGCACACACACGGACAGACAGGTGAGTGTGGGTGTGGCTATCAACTGCCCAGCCCAGCTGGATCTAAGTACTCTCTGCTTAGTCACAGGGCTTCACATCCCTACTCCACACTGCAAAGGTGTCCTTGCACTCCCAGGGACGTTTCAGGCTTTTCACTCTGAGCATTCCCCCTGCAAGCAGGAGAATGTTTCCCTTCCTGCCATTGATTTCCTCCCCCGTGTTCTATTTGCTGATGATGTTTCCTCGACTATCCAAGGTAAAGAAAGGCAGTTGAGGGCTGTGTGTTCATTACAATAAGGATAAGTAGTGATAGCAAATACCACCATTGCTAAGGGACAGTTCAGTTCACCATGGTGGCAACAAGGGTTAATTTGGAGCTACTGGACAACTGCACTGTCACAAACTTCTTGCATATCACCAGTAATAATCTACCTCGTATATGGCATTAAGACATATATTCCATTTTTTAAACATACAGTTGTCCTCAATTGAGGAAAAATAATTAGCCAAGTACAAACCTCATGTCACTTTAGTAACATTGTAGTTTTTCCTCCGCTTTGACAATGACAACAGAACTGAAGTCCCGCGGTGATGAGCTGTTTTAGTGGACAGGAGGCTCTGAGAAATAGCGCAGCACAGCGGCTGGGCTGTAGCGCCCAGGGCTCCCTGGCTCTGGAGGGAACGAGGAGGAGCTGCTGTGCTTTCCTGGACTTCCTGGGATGGGACTGTTCCGCCCTGAATTAGGGTACACTGGGGCATTTGAAAGGCCAGCAGCTGTGGTTTGGGACCGGAATCTTGTCTTCAGTGCTGGACTTGGCCAGCTGAAAGAAACCAGAAGTCATGGTGCACTTTTTAAAGAAAACTGCAATAATGAGAGCAGCACTTTGACTTAGAATCACTTTAGATCTCAGAATGAAAGCACCAGCTGAGAAAAATCCTATCTGGTAAGAGACAGGTCTGGGAGAAGGATCAGGAAGAGCAGGAAATATTCTATATAGACATGCTGCCTCAGTCAGTAAGACATCACTTCTTTCAAAATGGCCATGAAGGCACACCCCATCCTCACATGAACAACTCCTTTGGATTGGGACAATATAGGGTAAAAATAAAAACGGTAATAAAGAGATGCCCAAAGACACTAAATTCACCCTAACATCCCTCAGCACAATCCAAGTAGCACAAGGCAACACAACGTTCCTGCACAACAGGGATGAGTTACAAACCAACAGCACAACTACCACTGAGTCCAATGAAGGACCCAAGTACCAAATCAGCAAAGTGAGACATTGGCCAAGAGGAAAATACTCGTGTCTGATTTGTCTGCAGAGACATGCTCAAAGTTACTTGGCATGGCAGTGGAATGAAGGAATGTGACTGCAGCACCAGGAAACTCCTTACCGATACACCAGCCCAAAAGGCTTGGTGATTAACTTCAGAAAACAGTTAATACTGCTGCATATTTAAAACATGGTTTTGTGGGCAACAAGGCCTGAAATTCTGCTATTCAAGCTGACCTGCTAAAAATTTGGTTCAACTCCTGTGACTGAGTTTGCAGCAATACCTTTGCCTGTCAGAGGAGGAGTAGGACTGCACTGCATGTTTCCATCTGTAAATCATCGGGTATTTCTGGGGATCAATCTCTGCTCCTTCTATTGCTGCTAAGACATCACTATCCAGCTTCGAGGGCTGCTCCCTAGAATGGAAACAGAACTAGATGAAAAGAGAACCATGTATTTGTTCAGGCAATAAAACATATCAATTATAAACCACTTAGTTTTTGTATAAACAAAGAGATTGCCTGTTCAAGCAAGAGTTTAAAAAGGCAATTCTTACCCAAGCAGAAATAACTTTAAATTGTCATTTGTGGGTGAAGTCTTCAAAGGAAACTTCTGGGAAGAAAGCTCGTGACGTTGTTGTGCCTCCTTAGTCTGAATTGCAGATTCCCTGGACATTCTCTCTTTTTCTAATGACATTTTGTGATCTGTCCTTAACTTGGTCTCTCCAGGTTTTCCTGTAACACTCGGCTCAGAAGAACTTGCCAGTGATTCTGCATAGCAGGTGTTGTCCAGAATTCCCTCATTTTTAGTTTTCTCAGTGATTTTATGAGATACTCCTGCAGCCCTTTGTTCTTGGAATGACAAGCTTTCAAATTCTGACATTAAATTGGAAATGGGTGACATGAGGCACTCTGACCTGTCATGCAGCTGCTTTCTGTCACTGCTAATCCTTTCATTGGACACAGGACTGCAAAATCCATTTTTGCTGGAAGCAGCCTCCTTCTCGTAGTGCCGGGGGGGAGCTGAGGTCTCTATGATGTTTCCTGCACACTCCATGGATAGGATATCACACTCAGCGTCTCCAATGGCATCAATGCTGGGCTCCTTGGACACAAGAGAGGGGCTGATCTTTCGTGCTGCATTTTGTCTGTTTTTAATTTCTTCTAAACTCATGTCATCATCATCCTCATCCAAAAATGCTCCAACAGAAATGGAATTGCAGGACTTTTTACTTTTGCCTGTGAACATTTTTAACAAGAGCAACACATAAAAAGACTTTAAACAGAATGTCCAGTAAATAAACTAGGAACAAATAAACGATCTTTATGGTTTATTCTATTTCCTGAAGACCTCTCTGATTTTAGGTAATAACAGCATGAACTAACCTGACTGCAGCTACAAATACAAAATGCACACATGGCAAGCAGTGGTCTAAGGTATGAAAGCTTTCCTGGGTTTTGCTTCTTGTGTCTTTCACCCTCACAGTTGTAAAGAATTATTCTTTTATTTTTAAAAAGTTATTTATTCTATATCTGTGGATTACAAAATTCTGTAAGATGAATACCCAAATGCTCTGAGTGAAAACATACTGAAGATAGTTTTCTTACAGGGATTTCATTTGGGGGCTGCACTCAGATAAAGTACTTCACATGAAAGATAAAGATTGCACTTCTCCCTACATTCCCAGGTGGTGGTGTCTCCTTTTTTGATACTGTAATCAGACTGTTTGGGTAACAGATGAATAACAGCAACCACAGCAGGTGAATACTGCTTCCCCTGGGCACCAAGCTTTTTCTGTCCCTCTTCTCCCCAGGTACAACCTATTGTTTGCAGCATTTGCCCTTTTCTTACCAGAGGGATGTGGAGTTTTATATCTATTGCAGGTTTCATTTTCCCCTGTTTCTGGCTGAGCCTTTTCGCTCATTTCACGATGACTCAGGTACTCTTCTAATTTTCTCAGCCCCTCCTGGGAAGACAGATCAACAAAACAGCCCAGAAATTCCCAGTATTCAACCCACGGGAACCCCAGTTCATGAGCTAACTCCCTGCAATAAATAAAATAAAACGAATCATTTGTGAAGACATAATTATTAGTTTGACAATAACTTTTCTGATCACATTTTAACAGCTATGAACAGGAGCACAAATGTGCAACCAGGCAACACAATCCCACAACAATCAACAGTCTGCAAAAGCACAGACACATCCTCAGCAATCAAATTATCATCTCGTTTGTTCTAGAGCATTTTCCCCATTTAATCTACTATTTTTGCAGTTAGCAGCATAAACATTGCTATCTTTAAGCTGACTGTAGCCAGAGATCAGACAGAGATGAATTCCCACTGATGCTGCATTCAACAGCTTTTTCTATTTGGGAATGGGCGAGGTAGGAGGAAGTGAGGGATTATTTTAAAGAATGAAATGCAGTCAGCTTTTAATGAAGTGTTTTTTTTTTTTTCCACATGCTGCTGATAGAAGGTATTTTAACTGCAAGGACACACCACATACACAGAGCTTTTAAAAAGCAGCACATTTGTATTAGGATCTTTTCATTCTGCTCCCTTTTAACAATCCCTCACTTTCATAGAACACTCTATACATAATTTTAGATCTGACAATTGAGGCAAGTAAATGTCTGTGAAAAGCATTTCACACATACCATCAAAAATAGCTAAAATACCTTTATCGCCAAAGCTAAGAAAGCCAGGTCTCACATTTTAGCTATTTTGTTTATACAAAAATACAGTAAAAATCCAACTACAAAATACTTCATTAAATATTTCTGCAGTGGCTTTTGCCTCAAGATATTGTTCATTAAGTAATAACTGTACTCTCAGCACAGTCTTTTGCTTTTAATTGCTTTATTATTATTTTTTATATTGAAAATCTTTTAGATACCTTCCAACTCTTTCAACACCTCTCTCCAGATCAGATTTCCTCACATTGTGAAAAAAGCCAGCTCTCTCTCGAGGTGGAGTCTTCCAAACCCTGCGAAATTCTTCAGCCTTTAAAAAACAGAAATAAATTCAAGAACCACCCTGCACAGTATGAACTAACTCAGTGTTGGCTACATGTCCACCTATGGGTCTAGAAGATGTTTAGCTCTTTGCTGTCCACAGGTGCTGCTCAACTCCACCTATGAACATCTCACACCAGATATGAAGTTACTCCTTTCACTACTGGTGGTTATTTTAATCTCTTAACTGCTCATGGAAGAGAAGGGCCATGATGTACAACCACCTGAAAATCAACTGCACAGATGCCACACCTGCTCAATTTGTGTGCAGCAGGAAATAGAAGTGTCTTGTAATTTTGCCGTGTCATTTTATTGAATTACAAATGCTTCATGGTCACTGTTTTCTAGGGTGCAAAGGGGATATTTTTATATGCACAGACTTGCTACAATTATTAGAATAAATTCTTGCTGTCTATTTTGAACTTGGAATGCCTCAAGGAAAATTTTTTGCAAAATCCCATACTTCTTGACTTTATATGACAAAGATCGCAATGATGACTAAGACATTCAGACATTAAAAATAACTGTCAGCAAGCAAAATTATGAACTGTTTACAGCCTAGGTATTTTTCAGAGCACAGGTGATAATTAAATTTCTGTCAGTAAAACAGAAAATTGATCAAGAACATTTAGAAGAAAAAGCATTAAGCATTTTGGTAAAATTCAGTCTTGAAGAATTCAAGCATCAGATGACACAAAGTCCTCCCCTGTATTTATTCATTGTTTCTGAAGCTGTTGTACTTGCAGCATGTTCATATTAAACAAATGAGTCAAACAAACACCTGTAAGTTGAGAATATATTTAACAGATATATCTAAGTATTTATTCTAGAAACTAAAGATTTTGCTTTTCCCCTATAAAATCAATACATTTCCAAAACCATCCCAACACCTACTACTTCGTTGTCAGTTTTTCCATCTAGAAAAATGTATTAATTCAACAAGCAGAGGTTAAACTGCTTCTAACATCCAGTGGCACTTTCTAGAAATGACATAAAGACATGGTTAAGACTTTTTAAACTGATTTATAGCTGCATTGAAACCCTTTGCTTCAGATTAGAAAGTTACAGCAATTGTCCGTAACAAATGAGAGGTTTGGCAAAGGTGCTTTTGGAATAAATTCCGAGAGGAAAAAGAAAGCAATTTTTGACTGAACTTCCATTCTTCTTATTTACACCACATTTTTGTTTTCAGCAATAGAGTCACATGAAGTTCTCCCCTTACCTTTGAGGGGCTCATGGGGCCTGCAAAAGCTCTTATGGACAACACTGGGTCTTTGGGGCTGCCAGGGTATTTAGACCAAGTTCTCTGGGGACAATCGTCTGTCTGATCAGGCGACCACGGCGCCCCGATGACTGGAGCTGAGGAATTGTCTTCTGCTCTCAGGAGTGGTACATAATAGCGACCTAAAAAAAAGAATGCAAAGCTTTCTCAGGAAGTTTATCAGCCTGCTGCTTCTTCCTGGACTATCAGTGCACCTGTACACCAAACCATCTGGCTTTATTTCATTGGTAAATCTATCTGTAACTCAAACTCACTGCTTTGGTGATTACAGATTGAATTTTACTGCAGGTTCCCTTCTCTTTCAAACACAAAAGCACCTGCAATGATACATACAGCACTTCTAGAGCACTTCCCTCAGGGTCTTTAACAGATTTCACAACCTCCTTTTGCAAATGCCTGAACACACACGATGAAACAGAGAAAGTTCTATGTCAAGGAATTTACAGGACTCTCCAGCATGACAGATACATCTCTTACCCTGTACAGGGCTTTTGTTTCTTTTAGATTAAACACTGAGCTCCAGGTTTGCTGAATCAGGGCCTTGCCTAGGTTATACAGCCATGAAAGCAACCTTGTGATCCATATATTAAGAGTTCTAACTGTCATTTAGAAGACAGAAAGTTTTCTGTCCCTGCTCAGTTTTAGTTTCCCTTTTGTTTTCACAACATTGTATAGCAGCATCATTCATGAACTGAAATGCTACAGAAAGCAAACAGAAGACAAAAAGAGCCAAAATACAAGCCTGATAAAGTACAAAACTCTGCATACAGACCTTTCAAGTACTCCCTCAGTTTTTCTTTCAGTTCTGCAGATTTATTCTTGCTTCTTTCACAAACTACCTGTTAATACAATTTTTGCTGTTAGTACAGCATAAGAACCTCATTTTCAAACCAACTGCAATGAGTGTTCTTCCTGAACAATCACATTATTGGCCCCTACCCATCCCACTCAGTACTTTTAATTCACAGCAGACCAAGACACTAAAATACATCCAAATCCATAAATTCTAAAACTTTTCCACAGACACAATCAACACAAAATATTTTTAATGTTATACAAAATTTACTCTTTAATCATGACACTGGTACCTTACTGCAAGTCCTCTATCTATGGTAATCAGTAATGTCTGCATATGAAAAATACTGATCAGGGTAACATTTTTGGGATTGCTGTGGATATGGAGAGACTTACTTCTGCTGGAGTTTGATCATATTTGTTTCTTGGATTTTTTACAATGGCTGGGTGTGAGGTAAGCACGTTGACAACATCCAAATTCCCAAACTTGCAGGCAAAATGCAATGGAGTATCAAACCACTGCAGTGGGAAAAAGGGAAAAATTCACATGCACTTTAAAGATTATAAAGTCAATACCACACATTTAATTTTGAGACTGAGGAAAGTAAATGCATGTCATGACTGATTATCCCAGCTCTTAACAACTCCTTTCCCACCACAGTGCAGAATAATGATTACCAAAACCCACAGAACTCATTAACAGCTCCCCTTCTGTTCTCTTTCAGTCTCCCTTACACATCCTTAACCTTCCAGTTGTTTCCCTAATAATAATAATAATAATAATAATAATAATAATAAACAATACTAAACAATAACAATAGTAATGGTAAAAAACCAACAGGTAACCCCCCAAATCTTACCATTTTATCTGGTGTGTTCAGGTAAAGGTCAACAATATACTGGATGCGTTTCTTCAACATGACATCATTATCATCAGGGTACATCAGCCGCATGAATTCTGGATTTTCCAGAGTGTCCAGCAATAACTGGCAGATAGCAGGCTGATTCTCCTTGGCAGCAACATGCATAACGTTGTACCTACATCCTTCCTGGAAAAAAACCAGCAACATTAGAATGAACCCCAATCCAAACAGCTCCCTTACACTCCATACATGTAACTTATTCAGCTGTGAAAATACAAAGGTTTCCAAACTGAGCCTTATACCAACATTTCTGTAAAGACTTATCTTTACACCCACATTATCTTGTAATTAATAAAATTATTCTTATTCTCATATTTTCTTCAGTGAAAGAATGCTGCAAAGAAGTTGTATTAAGACATGACACAATAAAGGGAGGTAGGAAGTTCATTTTACAAAAAGAGCAGGAAAATGCGGATAAATAGATACAAAAAATTGAGCCGTGCTTTGTTGTATTACATAAAAAATTTCAACAACTTCACAAAGCTGGTCTGATACAAGCTGAAGAAAGATGTCAGTGTTTGCTACATGGCACCTAATACATGCATTTAAAATTTAATAGGGATGCTTAAGTAAGCAATGCTGTAGGAACACCTAATTACAGCCTTGGCCCTACCCTGGTCCTTAAAATTAGTCTATTTTAAAACAGATTGCAATTACTTCAAGGAGACTAAAGAATAAAAAGACAAGACTATTCTTGCACTACTGGATAAAACTACTCTTTTCCTGAAGAACTGCACATAGAGTTCCTTTACCTCTGCTGGAGCAAAGGGAACTGTCAGAGTGATTTATAGAGAACAACCCCAGCTGTTGTCAATAAACACAGAAATCCTGCACTGGGTGCACAAGATGTCTTGAAGGATCAGCAGGAAACATCATTCCTTCCACTCCTTCTTTCAGGCCCCAAAAGCTACATCACTAAACCAGAACTTGAATTTTCCTGTTCTGTTGTTGTTGTTTACCTGTACAATTGTTGGGTTGTCTCCTGACCCAATCAGATAACGAGGGTTACTCCAAATAAGGTCTGAAAACGTGGCTGTGTCTCCTTTCTCGACAGCTTTCCGAAGCTTAGCTGTGAGATCTTGAGTCCGTGGGCTTTTGTAGCTGTTGGCTCTCTCCTTATTTGCAGTCTCACTCTCAGGGGAGCACAAGCCATCTATCAAAACACAGACCACTCGTTTCTAGATACATTCTTTCCAGTGATTATCATTTTTACACACAGGCCATGAAAATTAATACATGGTTTAGATAAAAAGCACAATTTTGCATCTTTAATATACAAGAGTAAGGAAACTGAACTCAATAACAAGACATTTAAGTACACTCGTAGTTAGTAATAGGGAGGGAGAGGAAAATGATTAATCATCTTGTAAAACTGTTTCAGACTTTAATAGGGACTGGTAAACTTTATAATTAACAGTCTCCTCCCATCCAAACTGAAAAGCAAAATTCAGCAAAAACCAACAATTTTTTGAATATTAAAATTGCTTCTGCATTTCTGTGACTCCTGAATACCTTTAATCTAGCAACTGGGGACACAATGAAATATGATCAGTGCTTACCATCTTATTTCTGAACTTACAAATGTACTTAATTAAGGTCAGTTTTAATATACACTGCAATTTTATCAGCATCTTACTAAACCTGAAAATCCTGAAGTCCATGAGTAAAATCAAATCCTCACAAACATGATCATGGACTACTAAGCAAGGTATCTATGCAGACCATTACCTACATTTCAGCTTTAGAAGAGTAGCAATGTTTTTTTACATTTAAAACATTTTCCACATTTTAAACATTTTTACACTTAAAAGTTCTTTTAAACTTCAGTTTATTGAATGCTTCACTCTTTGAATTTTTTCTGTTATCAGTATATTGGTAAGGCAGTTGTTGCTTCTTCTCTCACAAAAAAAGAATGCTATTGCATCTACTGTACAGAGATGAAGTCCCCCACTTACCTCTGTTAAATGATCCCATTTTCACTGGAGACAAACATAAAGAGGACTTGCCTGGAGATGGGAAATAATCACAGATTCCTTTAGCAAATTTCTCAGCATCCTCTCTGTTTGTAAAAGCTTTAAAACGGGAACCCTTAATCATCTTAACAGCCTGGAGAGCTTCCTTTCTGTCTTCATAAACATGTATTCTTTCTGCAACAAAGAACCACCAAAGTTACATTATTTCAATACTCTGACTTCAACTCCTGGAAACAGATTACAAAATCCTTAGACTATCATTCCAGCCTTGAGCTCCAACAGTTTCTCTTCTAAACATGGCATAAGGATCAAAAGTCTTTTTAAATCTTCTCTCTTGGAACCTGAGTAGGAGCCTCCCTCACTTTCCAGGTAATGCCAGGTGAGATGTGTACAGGGCTCAGCCATTCCTATAAACCAATCCATCAACCAATACCTGAACACCCCTTTTAATGGATGGGCCACCTTCAACAACCACCTCACTTCCAGATGGAAAAGCAAACTCAGAGCTTATTCTGAGCTTATTGCATTACTTTTGATGTTCTCTCTGATGTTCAGAAAGACCTACTTTGTAACTGATCCACTGTCACAACTTTAAGATCTCTATGGAGAACCTTAGATAATAAACAAATTCTTCATTTTAATGATATTGTTCAAGTAAGGATATATTAATGTACCTTTTCTTAGTAAGAATCCTTACTACAGTCTCAGAGTAAATGATCCTTTGTGCACTACTCTACTCCTGCCAGGAACAGAAAGGAAGACATGAAAACTTTTAGAAGAGATCATTTAAGCTTCAACTGATGACAGTATAAATATTTTTTTTATTGTTTAATTACAAGATTACTTTTTATTCTTGAGGGGGATTAAAGGTACAGGAGGGGTCCAAGAGTAGCAATAGGAAATAATTTTCTTCATCTGAGCTACATCAGGTAGAGGATCCTCATGTGTAGCAACTATAATGGCAGAACACCTGGGATGTCCTATAACAGTATTTCTCAGCCTCAAGAGCAAATAAATACTACTTACAGGAACAAAGAAATACTTCAAACAATGCTCACAATACTAATGCAGTGGTGTTCACCCCACCTGCTACATAAAAGACATCTAGTCAGACATGACTGTAAAGTGCTTATCACTGGAAATAAGGGAGGTCAGTATTTACCATTCCTCGCCAATATATCATCATAAACTGGGCAAACACCATAGAATAGTGGAGGATCTTTGGATGGTGTCTGAGCAGGGATTTGTGACTCAGCACCACAGGCTGGAGCTGAACAGCTCATGTGTGTCACAGCCTCTTCTTCTGGAGGGTTCAGACCCACACAGTACCCAAAGTCTGTCTCCTCAGAAGCATTTCCGTGGCCGTTGTGATTCGCTGGGACATCTCCAGCAGCCTCCTCTGACAGAGCAGACCCTTTTTCCTCCAGTGCTCCTTGCTGCTCCAACAGTGCCTGAGCCAATTTTTTTTCAAAAATAAACCTCGTAGTTGCGGTAATGGGTCCACATTTCAGTCCTGCTCTCATAATCTCTTCTCTAAGCTCATCGTGGCTGAGCTTCTTCAATCGGGATAATATTGTATCCATTGTTACTTCACCTACAGGAAAGGCAAAAAAAGAAGAGGAGAGAAACTGTAAAAACCACAACCTTTCTTCTGCTATTTAAATGGTGTATTGAAGCCAAAGAAAAATGCGCCTCTTAACAATTTCTAGGGATTCTGAAGAGATTCTTGCAGCGTAGAGAAGACAAAATATTTCTCAATTCAATGCGTTATACACGTTTTTAAGCTACCACACCTATACCAAGTTTACTTCCTCCTCTCTCAGTGACCTAAAAGAGTATTTATAGCCCACTTGTTTTTCTTGTTTGTCCTATTTCAATTTATTCTGGAGTGAAAATTCAATCCAGAGGATTTATTCATCAAAATTGATTCCTGACAAGAAAGGCACAATCCATGTGTGCAATGCAGCACAAGGACACGAGCACCAGTCAGCCCCAAGAAAAGGGGCTGCACCTATGGCTGAAGGCACAGAAGTATTTCTAGTATTTCCTCAGGATTTTCTGGCTGTCAGAAGTCTAAAGCACATGCACAACATAGCAACCAGGGCAGGCTTCCTCTGGCTGTGATGCAAGGCTGGAATTATGTACACAACATGGTGTTTCCCAGGCCTGTTTTGAGAGCAAACAGCCAGAAGACAAAAACAACTGATCTTTTCAGATCTCCCTCTCCAGCAAGAAGCAGAAGCTGGAAGAACTTCTCCATTTCCAAAGGAGAAATCATCTCTGCTATGATACAAGACCCCCCAGCTCACGTCTCTCCATGTAACCCACACTGACAGCCTCCACACTGGTCAGCGAGAAGATACTAAATCTAACCTGATGCCAATGCAAACTCCTCACTGTGAAAAACATAACCCAAAAATACAGGATTTGGGCAGCTCAAGAACGTAAGAAGCTTGCAAGTCATTTCATCAGGTACTCCAACCATGTACCTCCACACAGGCTGTGACTCCTGCTGCACCCTGCTCAGGAAGGGAAGCTCCAGACAGAAAAGGTTCAGCTGTGCTATTTCCTCACCTTGCTTTCCCTCCTGCCTTACACTGCCCCTTCCTCCACTGCTGAGCCATTGCACAGGTTGTACTGCTTTGGATAGGGACAGGGGTGTATGGCAGTTTTAGTACATTATTTTCAATTTCAGGTTTCATCCTCAGTTAATGAACCTTAACGCTACTTTTCATATGTTAAAAACCAAAAATGCACACAGGAAATTTTTTTAACTTTCAGCAACAGTCAATATATCCAAGTAAAATTTCCACTGGAATCTGATTCAGAACAAACACATTCCTAGTATTAGGAAATATTATGAAAATGCACTTAATGCCAAACTTAAATAGTCTTTCAATTCTTAAAAGTTGACAGACATGTGAGTTTGAGGGCTGTTTCCCTGGAGGGAAATTTCCTTTGAGAGCTGTTTCTTTTTTTACGAATGTCTTATTTTGAATGTCTGTGGTTACAGAAAATACCTCAGTCCCTGAACATTTCACAAGTATTAACTGGAACCTCGCTGAAACAGTGGGAAATGAGAGTATTTCCAAGTAAAAAACCCCACCAAACAGCAGCAGAGCCACAGCTGATGCTGCTGAGCCACTTCCCCAAAGCATTGCTGTTCCCTAGTGATTCCGAAGCCTCCAAGCAACCTCATTGTTTCGATTATCTGACTTGCCCACAAGATTACAAAGAGAGACATGAAAGATCTTCTCACTTGTTTTCAATTCTTTATCCTCTGTTTTTAAAATAAATTTGGTGCCTTTGTGTTTTAATCAAGGGATGCATCCCTAAGGTCAATTAGAATATCCAAAATTGCTATTCTAAGGATCTTCCTTTTGAGACTGCTTAACTGAAAAATCACAAGATGAAAACTCAGGGGTAAGAAAGTTCATTGCAAAAACAGCTCAAAGAAAACACTTTTAAGAGTCAACAAAATTCCTTAAAGAATTAACTGGGAAATGCTCCTATTTTTAGGGTTCAGCAGCAGCACCATCATTCTGCAGAAGAACAGACCTGTACATATATATAATTCATGCACTGAGAGTAGACAGGAACACACAAAAATCCTTTTAGGCCTGTGGTTAAGCAAAAATGCCATGAAGGAGCTCTCTGCTTTCTTGTGTTTTGACAGAACCTGGCACGTAAAACTTAGTGCTCCAAATTTTTTTCATCTATTTAAAAAAAAAGTCATTTGAGTGCTTATTACAACTCTGGCACAAGTAGATCAAAATGAGATGGCAAAGCAGTCACAGTGAAGAAACAGTTTTAAGATCTGTCCTTAGGATGACGAGTTTTCTACAACTAATTTAATGTGGAAATTGGGAAAACATTGCTGGAATGACAACACAGAAGTCTCACAAAATCTGTTTGTGTTCTGACAATAAGACTTCAGCTAACTTAGATACGCATTATTGGTTTTTAACTTCATCACCGATTTTTAATCTGTCCAAAACAAATTTGTGACTTGCAAATCTGAGAAACACCAACTGCGTGGTTTCAGACAATCCTTCAAGCATTTGTTACATCCAGGTGCAAAAGCGAATTATTTGAATCTTAAAATGGATTATGTAAATACAAACGATCCAGAGCACAGCCAGCACTGATGTAGCTACCTCTTCCAGTTCTAAGGCCTTGCAAGTTACCTTTGCAAATACCACTAACTGCTTTAACAGCAACCACATCTGAGGGTTCGTCCAAACCAATTAACACCTGGATGAATGAGCAAGAGTTGTATTTTCCCTTGTCTCACTGGATCAGTATGAAACAGCAGAATCTGCTTCAAAAATAATGAAGACTAGACCCACGACGGAATGAACGACTAACTTTTAAGGACAGCAGTCCTATATAACTCCATTACTATCATTAAATCCTTCAATAAATGAGTAACGTGTAGGAAGACTGGTTTTGTTTTGTTGGTTTTTTTTTCCGAGGCAGGAATGGAGAGTCACATCCTGTGTTCGGCTGATAGGATTTGCATATGTTAGAGCAGCCGTGGCTCCGCGATGGGGATTTGCCAGTACCGCCTGTGGCCAAACGAGCCACCAGCTAAGACCTACGTGGCTGAAAGGGAGCTGCGAAACAAACTTGCAATAAGCCACGGGAAAACAAGGCGAGGAAAAAGGGACAATTTCTCAGGAAGGAGAAACGCGCATCTGTGTCTAGAGCTGGACTGGGTGGGGATGCGGGGAGCAGCAGCAGGAGCGGGGCGGGTGGAGCCGAGCCGAGCCGGGCCCGGGCCGTGATAAAGCGGGAAGGGAGCGCGGCGGCGGGGCTGGGCCCGCGGGAGATCCCCGAGCGCCGCCCGGGAGGAGCGCCGGGCCGCGCCGGGAGGCGGGAAGAAGGGCCGCGCGGCCTCCCCGGGCGGTGCCCGCTGCCCACAGCCCGCTGCCGGCCCTCTCGCGCGGCGAGGGGCAGCGCCACCCCCCCGGCCTCCCGAGTCTCTCACCTGGGCGGCTCCCGCTGCAGCGCCGGCTCCCCGCGGCCAGCGGCGCCGGGGCGGAGCTGGGAGCCGGGGAGGCCGTGGGGGTCGCGGAGGAGGTGGCGGCCGCTGCCGCCCGGCGGCCGCCCGGCCTCCTGTCCCGTAGCCGCAGCAGCCAGCCCACGGCGCCGATGACGGCGCAGGCGGCCAGGAGCTCCCAGCACGGCCATCGGCCCCAGCCGGCTCCCCACAGCGAGTCCCAGCCCCCGGCGGCCCCGACCCACCGCTCCATGCCCGGCCCGCGGCCCGCCCGCCGCACGCCGGCTGCGCCCGCACGCCCTCAGGGACGGTACCTCCGCGGCCTCGCGGCTTCCGCCTCCTCCGCCCCGCGCCCGCCCCCGCCCCGACAGACGCGGCGGCTCCGCCCGGCGCTGACGGGGCTGCACCGCCCGCCTGGGCCTCACCGCTACCGCGGCTCCGCGGCTGGGACAGGCGGGCAGGGCGGGAACTGCAGCCGCCCGTCTGCCCGCGGCCAGCGCGCCGTGTGCCGCCAGCCCTGCGGGGCGAGGGAACACGGGCACTGGGAGAGGCCGCTTGAGAAAGGGTCGGTCCGGGTATTAACCTCAAAGTGCTGCAGCAGGCTCGATAAGCCATGAGAGATGGAAAACCACGAAGAAGGAGGCCTCTAGTGCAATAGCAGGAAGCAATTCCCTGTGCAGACACAGCATTCCTACCTTAGAGGTACAGTTACCTGTGCTCTGACCAATACAGGCACTTGCTGGTGTAAGTTGCTGTCCTTACAGAAGAAAACAGTATCCCTTTAACTCACACTGTTTAGTGTGGCAAGCAAGATACAGTAATTTCTCTCCTCGTCACTGAAATTGGCTAAGTAAGAATGAAGATGTCATTTCTGCGTTGTTCCATTTTATACACTCAGACTCCAGAGGCTGCCAAATTCAGGCCAAGGAATTGCTTCTTCCCTGATGTGTTCAGCTGAGAAAAATAAAATAATGGAAATACAAACACAGTAAAGTTTAGATGTATGAAAAATCAATACATAATAATGTATTCTTTCAAAATAAGATTTTTTGCTAAAGGTGGTTATACAGCATATTCAGGATTGCAACATAAAAATTACTGCCCAAAATCAAAGAGAAGATGGTAACTCTTTTAAAGTAGAAACAACATGGGGCCCTTTAGCAAAAATAGTTTATTGCACAAAACTTTTAAAGGAATCCCTATGCACATAATTTTTACAATCAACATGCTTTGTATGATCATAAACATTAATTGTACATAGTGTAACTCCTCCAGCCCCTGGGTTATCCATTCTTCAAGAACATGGAATTATTAACTTCTGTCTTTACAAATACAGCCTAAGCAGACATCACTGAATGTCATATGAAACAGAACCATTTCATTTACAATATCCAGAACATCTTTCCCTTCCCTAGAAATCTGTGCATCTGTATTGGAAATAAGGCTGCCCAAGACTCAAGTGTTGCTCATTAGCAGGAGGCAGAGTGATCAGGTAACAGCTGAAGAGCATTAGTAATTCCTCTGGACAGCAACTGCTTTCACAGGAAAATACTTAAAGGCTCTGATTGCAGCAAGTCACATGCAACTATTCCAGCTTTCCCAGTAAAGTTAATAAAATGTGCATTACAAGCTTTTGAATCGCCAGGAGGGAATTTGTCATCTTTAAGATAAATTTATATTGATAATACTACCTCCCCCCAGCACACCTTTGATGTTGTCACAGCGAACACTAAAACAGTCATTCCACTGCAGTTCTCTCCCCTAAGGAGGAATACACAATCCATGAAAATATGAACAGTAGGACTTTCATCCTGGATATTACTTTACACATGTCAAAATCTCATAGATCTCTGCTAGGATATTGCCTGAATAAACACTATGGGATCGGAACCTCCCATTGCATGAATGGATAGGGGGCTCAGCTGATCCCAACACAGTGCACAAATATTTCCAAGAAATCTGGAAGACAACAGAATGGAGCATTATGCAATATTCAGCAATGCCAGACACTCAGTATCATTTTATTCCATTGTAGGGTTTGCTGGTCTTTGTTGTGATTTCTTTTTTTAACGCAGTTATTCAAGAGCCCTCGAAAACTCAACAGCATCTGAAAAAATAATGCTGCAGTACTTATCAGCTTTCAGCACTTGGGAACATTCTCACATTGCAGTGACATTTCTCCTTCATTAACCAGACTTGGTTTAGTAGGTAGCAACCACTGAGGAAACACAGAAAATACATTCTATTGCAGTGCTTGAAAAAGGAAAATAAATTTTTAAGAGATTATTCTTCAGATTCTCCTGATTATTTGGCAGTGCTGTGACAGGCAGAGGGGAGGCAGTTTTTACTCCTACAACTAATTTATTGCCTAGACAGCAGAGACCTGAAGCTTTTTAGACCGAGCATGCTCAGCCTCAGGGTGAGGCTTTTTAATAAAGCAACTATTTCTCTGGGTAATTAGAAAACATAGCTGATGAGCTTCAAAGAAAAGGCCTTGCTTTTATCACACAATGCATGCTCCTTCTAGAAGACTTCCCAGTGACTTCCATAACCTGATTTAGTACCTCACCAGATTTAGACCCTCTAGTCTCACTGCCTGTCCTTCATTTAAGTAAATGACATTTCTGTTTATAGAAAAAACACATGGTGAATAGAACAGGACAATACCCAGTGTCCAGGTACTTGCAGAAGCAGGTGGGTCAATGCAGGAATCTAATCCACAACAGCTCCCTCTTCTTGGAAAGGGAAACACACATCTAAGGCTACTCGATTGCAAAAGCTCAGATGTCTTCAGGAGCTAGTGAGAAACTGCAGCAGGATGCAGAATGGATACAAAAAGGAGAGCTGACATTCAGAACAACTACGAAGGTTTCTAACAATTCTGGCATCTTTGATAACAGTTAAAACCTTTATCCATACAACCATTGCCAAACTAACAGATTAAAACATAGTGGATTCTGAACTGTAGGCAATGTATTTAACAGAGTGAACAGCAACATTAATGCTGCACAAGTAGTATTTTAAATCCTGGACAGTTGGTAGTTTTTTGTACTGAATATATTATTCATTACAGTTTTTTTTTTTTCTTTAACAATACTGTGGTTTGGTTTTTTTCTTCTTTGAGCTTAATATACAGGCAACTTCAAGAACAAGACAACAGCGAGATTATCAGTACCATTTACTCTACAAAGTAGTCTGCAGCAGTGTGCAGACACGTCTAAGCTAGTCTGTAAAGCTTTTGAACTTTTTGGTAAATCCAGATGATGGGCACCTAATGCCACACCGATGCATTTCTTCCTTCACCAGTTTAAAAACCTTGACTGTCAGCATCACTTATTTTGATCCCAATAAAATGTAGGTTAAAATCCAGTAGCTGTAGGGCATGAAATCATTCAGTGTAAACACTTTAAGTGCAAAGTGTTCAACTGGACTAGAACACGAAGTGGTAGTTATGAGAAATCAGACTTTGGATAAATATAGATGGGTTTGGGGTTGTTATTTATTTATTTTTCACCTTACTGCTAAACAAAATGCAATATGCTTCCCTTTCCTCTGCAACAACCAAACCCAAAACCAGCAACAGCCTCTTGGGAAAAATATATGTAATAGATTTTTTTTTTTTACAGCCTCTTAATCCACTTGTATGTACTAGATTGGTTTCTTTTCTGTAAATACCAAACTCTGGATATAATTGAGTTGTTTTATGTTTTAGGACACAAACATTCTAGTACATGAGTTACCACTAAATCTTCCAAATTAGGTCACATGTATTTTGACTTGTGCTTTAGCACTTAGCACATTAGGCAAGGCTGCATTTCTGAGTGAGGAGAGGGCTGGTTTATCACTGCACTTTGAGCCACATGGAGCAATGGGACCAAAGATGAAGGAAACTAAAGTGAGCTGCTTTAAAAATAACTTAGTCAAGGTGTTCTCCAGAGGGGCTGCCCCAGTAGCAACACTTCCAATCATGGTGGACACCTTGTAATAGAGGGTGCAAAATGTAGAGGAAGTGTGTGGGAGAAGATAAAGCTATTAAAAATAATCATTTTATAGGCATTACAATTATGTCTTTTTAAGTAAAAATAATTACATTTCTAAAAGCTCTGGCTTTAGGGGCTAATTTCCCTAAGCCATTTGTACAGTATGTCAGAGAAAAGCAAACTTAAATGGAACATTAAAACAATGACAGTAACAAAACCCCTCACTGTAGCCTTAACTTACAGTATATAAGCATATTAAACCAGATATTCAAAGTCAGAAAATTAAGATTTTTTTCTTATATATATATACACATATATTTTACACGCATACTTTTGTAAGGGTGTCTACTTCAAAACTTGAAATAAAAAGGTGCAAAGTATTTGTGCAGTGAAGCAAAGCTCACTACTGGCCTGTGACTGTAAGAGAAAAATGTCAGCAAACATCCCAGGCAAATCTGCCAAAGATACCAACTGCTCTGCATTGCTTGTCTTTACAGTCTTGTTTCTTTTGCTATAGGTCAGAGGTCATCTTCAAAACTGGAAACGGCTTAACAATGACTTCTTTTCCTTCAAACAGATATCTATAATCTGAGCTTCAAGAATAAGAGATTATATGAGGGAAAGAGAATGCTCAGCATATCCAGTTCTCAACCACTGCTAATGGCTGAACATGAGAACTTATTTTTCCCTGTAGTTTGGCTACAACCCAAGATGGGGGAAAAAATACATCCTACTCCCACAAATTAAAAAAAACCCAAAAAACCCAAACAAGAAAACATAGCTGTTACATAATAAACAGTAATTCCTTAACAAATTCACCCAGATTGAACAACCACATACTTGGAACCAGATGCTCCTCTTGACCTCATTTTAAACCTTCATCTGAATGTCTTACTAAACCCTCAAATGAGATAGATTCACCACTTGGCAGTACCCAACATGACAGAATTGTTATGGCAAGGTTTCAAACAAACCCTTAGAATAGCACATTTTGCATTTACTATTACATCAGTTTCTCAAATCAGTGCCCTTTGCTTCTACAGGCAAAAGCACAACTCTGAACGCCATTTTAAAATATGAAATAAATAACTTTTATAAAGATTTGTTTATATACTTAAAGCAGTAGGAAGAAAGACAACTGGTAAGGAGGTTATAGTGTCAAAGCTTCCTTCTCACTAACACTACAATTCTCTTTCTTTTCATCTGCAGTAGGAATCTCCTGCTGGTCTGATGCAGCTGTAGGACTTGTAGAAGTAAGGTCCATTAACTTGCCCTCGATCTGAGTCCATGAAGACATTGATTCATGTACTGTAATGGTGTGTTCCTCCATCTGGCGCTGAAGGCTGTCCATTTCTTGCCTTGAAAATGTATTGAGAACAAAAAAGCAAATATTAACAAGCAGAAAACTAACTGCTAAATGCAAGATCAAAAAATTACAAATCTTATTCTTGATACCTACTCCAAGACTACCTAAGATATAGCTATATACAAGAGAAAGAAATCTACAAGAAGCTTAGGAATAGTCTTCTTTAAGAGCAAAACAAATACAAGATGCTTAATTTTAAAAAAAGTTGTTTCTGATTTTTTCTGCTGTGTACAATTTAGGAGGGACATTTTGTCTAGTTTATTGTAAAGTCTTCTTTCACTATGGTAATGGCCACATAAGCAAGCACTTAAAGTGACAGAACATCCTACTGTCCTAAATATAGTCCCAATAAAGAAATAATTTTACAAATCCTTTCTTCCTCATGGTGGCAGCTGGTTTCCTGAAAACATTTTTAAGATTCTTTAATGTGGTTGAAAATAACAGGCCATACTTTAATTGCCGGAGACAGCTGTTCAGATTCTTTAAAGGCTCCTTGCTCACAGCTGTTGATGGTTTCAGCAGTTCTTCCAGCAAGGCAGCAGGCACTGGACAATCAGGAATCTTGACTGGAGTCACGGGATTGGAAGAGTTATTCTCACCTTTCAGTTCTTTCCTCTGGTTAAAGGAAAAAAAAGAAGAGTCAGAAACATAATTAAGTTATCTCATGTCATTTTTCCCACCTAGAAAGAATCTCACATCACACTAGTGGTACACAGCTGCACAAGAGAGCAGGAACCACAGGCACATTCCTATTAAGTTATTTAAAAGCTTTAGCAGAGTATTTTCCTGTATTTTACAACATGTTCTTCCTATTTATTCAATACCTTCTTCATCTTGCCATGCTTCAGGTCCAACTTCAGCTGCTGGTTTTGCTGCAGCAGTGACTTCATGCTGTTCTTCAGTTCAGTCACTTTAGCCTGCAGCATAAACTTATCCTTCTGAGTTGCTAACAGGTCTTCCCTCACCATTTCCAACTCTGTCTTGATATTCTAAAAGGGAAGAGAACCAATATGATGTAGAGAAAAGAGTACAAAAATTCCAGGCAACTGATGTTTTTATAAAACTTGGGAAAGTACAGACACTGCAAACATTTAGTGGATAAGTTTTTATGGATAAAAATTTAGAAAAAAGTGTAAGTATGCTTTTAAAAAAATAAAAATATTGTTTCAATTATCCCCCTACAGCAATCAGAATTCCAATCCATCCGAATCTCCACTGGCTTGACTAAATACCTGCAAGACAACTTGTACCCCTTCTATCTCCTTGTGGCTGCGCTGTTCAGTCATGTCCAGCTGCTGCTTAAGTGTTTCAATTTCTCTTTCTTTTCGTTCTACTTCCCACTTCAGGTCTTCCACCTACCAGGGCAGAGGAAAAAAATCTTTAGCGTTATCTACAGGAACAATCAACCACAAAATCTGAAATATATTCTTATGTCTCATGAACCCTTCCCTAATAAAGCCTAGAAAAACTTGATTAAAAATGCTGAATTAAAGACAAAATCATATAATGCAATATAAATAGGGATAAACACAGCAAGTCTTCAGATTTTACCTCTTGGCTTACTAGAGGCTGTTCACTAAGCTTGTCATCCAGGTTTTTCTGCAGAACTTGGAGCTGAGATCTGGCTTCTGCCAGCTCTTGCTGAAATTGAGATACTTCCTGGGAATGTTTTTCATCCTCTACCCTGCACAGCAAGATTAACAGACAGAGTAGTTATTCCATCTCTTTTTTAAAACAAGAATTTCACTGGGTTAGCCTTGTAACTACAAATGACATGAGCTTGCACAGAACCTAGTTAATTACAACTTTCATGGAAGGCTTTGCCAACACTCATAGCAAAAGCTAAATCACAAAAAGACTTTATGGAAGAGACGTATAAATATTAAATATTGAAAAAAATTTTACAAAATTCCTTGCGCACTGGTAATAGTACAGTTACAAACAACAGACTATGAACTTAAAAAAAGAAAAAATCAAACCAAAGCCCTGTCAGCAATTTTGCTTTGTTTTTGAAGGCATAGAGTTAAGCTTATATCCATTCTCATGTAGGTCTGATAATTTCTTATCATTTAAGAAAACATCTTCTATACAAGCAAACAAATTGAATTTTAATACATTGTGGAATATAGTTAATAATCAAATTAATCCTCTATGTAGTTCCTCAGGGATGTAAACCAGAATAACAGGATATATACAAAGCATCAATCCTTCCTAGCAATGTGAAATTGTAGAAGTCTGTGTTGGAAGTGGAAAGAAAGCAGATAGTGAAACCTAAAAACAGTGTGTTTCAGGTCTAACTGAATTATAGAGAGGAAAAGGCAGGTATTTGCTTAGAGTCCAAACAAGCATCTCACAGTTAGGCTCTGCTGGGGAACATTCAACACAATCCACTGCAAAGGGGCAAACCCAAAAATTCACTAATGTATGGCTTTTTCAGAGGATTTGTTTTAATTGCTGCTCTTTTTCAGACATTTACTTACTGCAGTTTGTCCACCTCAGCCTGCAGGGCCTGGACCAGCAGTTCTTTGGCGTGGAGCTCCTTCTTGATCTCACTGAGCTCGAGCATCGCCGCCCGGTGGTGCCGACGGTTATGGGCTGCATCTGCTTTGGCTGCTGCTTCCTGACAGGACAAAAAGATGCAGTTTTACTTTGTTTTACCACTGTAGGTGAATCATAAAGGAAGCTTAACACAGGACACAACAGAGAAATCATCAACTGATCTTTCAGCCGCTGGCAATCGTGACAGAGACACTGCAGGAAGCAGTGTGCTACAAAACAGATTTCATTTTAAGATATTTTAAAAATACCTTTAAATCACTTTTTAAGTAAATAAAAGATGAGCCATTACCTGCTTCTGAAGGTCTTTAACTTTTAACTTTTCTTTCTCTAGGGAAGCCTGTAAAGCTTGAATAAGTTGTTGCATTTGCTGATCCTCTTCCTCTTTCCGCTTTAGGACTGCCTGAACCTGTAACACATCACAAAAACAACTGTGTGTTTTATGTGAGCTCACTGGAAGCAGAGGAAATACAAACACAAGCCAACGTAGGGATTGCAAAACAACTCTCTGCTTTTCACTGCTCACTCTTTCCACACAGTACCTTCAACCTTACAAGTAGCTATGGTGAAATGGTAGCTCATTGCCTATGTCCCCATGCATATATTACTGTTGGCATAAAAATTATTTCTCTCAATGAATCCTTATGTAACACAGTTTATAAGTTCCACCTACCTATACTTTCACAACTGTGGCTAGCACAGGTCTTTCTCGTGAGACCATTCCGTTGTGTTTTATACACAAAGATAAAGTTTGGATGTTTTTTAAACAGTGTCTCGAGATTTGGACAGTTCAGGCCTGGCCAATCAGGCCTAGGGGGAGGTTTCTGGCTGACCAATCTGGGCGACCTCTGAAAAGTCTATATATATTGAAATCAAAATAATAAACTTCCTCTTTCTTGCCACACTGAGAACTTGGGTCTTTTCTCTGCTAGCAGCTCAACAGCAACACACAACTGCAAATATTGTAGGGCAATTTTAATAATTTTTTTCCCATAGAAAGGTCTGCTTAGTGCTAAGTCCCATTTCTGATCTCTTGTTCAGCTCCCCATATTGCTGCTGTTATGCAACACATGGGGGACCCAGAGCTGGAGAAAATGCACCAACTTTGTATCATATAAGCTAACTCCCTTCTTAAAGTATTACACCAAAATGTCAAATACCTGTAGATTCAGTTGTACCAAGTCTGCCTCTCTTTTTGCTAATGCTGTTTCGAGGATATTATTGTGCTCCCGCAAAGCGGCGTTGGACTGACTGAGACCTGTAAGTTTCCCACGTTCGTGTTCCAGTTCAAGGGCCAACTTCTTATTAATGTCTTCTAAACGTTTTATCTTCTTCCTGAAGCCTCTAGATTCCTGAAGCTATAGTCAAAGAAAAACACAAACAAACATAACCATTCAGACTACTATCACAAAAAAATTGTGAATTAAGCTCGTTAAGTGTCTTTTCCCAGAGTGGGATTTCTTTTTTTTTGCTCTTTTTAAATGAACATTAAAAAATGAGTTCACTTTGGTAATTTTTTCATGTTGGAAGATGAAAATGCTTGCTAGAAAGAAGAATCCAGGAGTGCTGTTCAGGTGCAAATCAAGAGTAGTTGATAGGTCTAATTTTTTTGTGCCACTCTACAACTGAACACCACCACCTGGCCCTCAAAATCACTGGGGATCCACGAGTCTCAGTAGTTCCAAAAGCTAATGATTCATGCATTCTCACTGTCTCATGACCAGACACAGCTGGTATCTAATAGAGGAACCACTCCTCTCTCTCATCCTCTTTTCCTGTACGACAATGACTCATGAAACCACCAAGAACCAGCAAAAGGCAACAAAATCTGTAAGCATCACTGACATGATGTTTCCTGTACAAGATTCTGATTTTCTCCACCATTGGAATAAAATTTTGGTACTAAAATTTCTCCCTGTCTCTCGAACACTTTTTAGTGTCATATGCCCATCTACCAAGCAAATTCCATCACCTCATCCTCAAGTTCCAGCACTTTCTCTCTGTATTCTTCAAGCTCTTGGCTGGTCAGTGAAATCACTTCTTGCAACTCTTTTTCCAGCATCAACTTACTGCTGCTCACAGCTCGCAGTTCTGTCTTCAGAGCTTGAATCTTTTCCTAAGCACAAAAGGATCACATGTGATTAGTGCATCACCCATCTTCAGGAGTCACTTCTGCTTTGGTAAAAAAGCCAACTTCTCTAGCAAATATGAAATGAGATGCTGCTGTTTAATTTAAAGGTCTTGCTCAGTTTTCCACCGTTGCATCCAGCTACTGCTGCTGGCATATTTGATATCTTGCTCCATTGGTTCAAGAAATTGGAGCTTCCCTCAGTAAATTAATTTTTGTATCACAGGCATAACATGCTATAAGGTATGGCTACCTTGAAAAACTTTCAGCTGTCAATGAGAAAAAAAGAAGTAAGAGTTAGAATTTTGGAGAATCTTCAGATACTTCAAAAAAAAGAGATCAAAAAATCCCACCAAAAAACCAAACAAAACCCAAACAAATGATAAAAATTAATCAGGAAACCTAGCCTGCCAAATCACCTCTCTCAAATGTAGTTAAAGAAGTTCTCAGTGCTCAGAACACTGACACCATGTTCTCACCTAGCTTTATTTTCCAAATATTTTCATCACTTCATGGTGAAACTATTTCAAGACTTACAGCTGTCTTTGTACAATGTCAAGAGACATCGGCATACCTGAGCAATCTGGTCGTTCCCACCATCAGTAATTTGTGCTTTTAGTTTGCTCAGCTCTGTCTCAGCAGATTCCTTTGCAGTAAGAGATTCCTGCAGCTTCCGACTGAGAATGCTGACTGCATTCTCATAGGCTTTGTGTTTTGCTTTCATTTCTTTCTGAGCACTTGACAGGTCTGACCCGAGACGCTTCATTTTCTGTTTCTGCTCTGTAATGGCCCTGGGGTGAAAGGAAAAGAAAACACCAGGTAAGAACAAAAGCTGCTTGACAAATAGTACTAAAAGATTAATTTTTCATGTGGCCCAACAAAGCCCAACATTTGAAAGCCAAATAAGAAAACCAAATGCTGTAGTTCTTTTGTCTGTGTTAAAAGAACACTTACTTCTTTGCTTCTTCTTGCATTTGCTCTACTTGTTGTTTTAATGCCTGATTTGCCTCAGCAAGAGATTCCATTTGTTCCTTATCGAACTGCAACGACTTAACAGGAAGGAGAAGACCCATGAGCATAAGAACAAAAGCATTTGTTTGTAAGCAAATTTGTAAGTTTGCTGTATACGTTTGATTATAAAAGAAAAAGCATGAAATTTCAAAATTTCTTCCATCTCTAAATAAAATTGTTCTGCAGTTCTCCATGTTATCTTTCCCTGTTTAACTCTTCCCTCTGAGGTCACCACTGTTCACATATATGAACAGTGTTTGGATTTTGCTCTCAGATGGAGTTCACTTTAGGACCAAGGAAACTGCTTCCACATCAGTCTTCTACCACTCCTGTAGTGCTTCTCCCTGCTCACTTACACAAGATGTTAGTAAGCAGTCATGCATTTACAGAATTTTGGTAGGTGTATGTTGAAATGTCTAGACTATTTTAAATATCTAACCAAGAACATCAACTTGCAGGTGGTCACTCTGTTTATTTCCAAAGTCAATAGAAATAGCAGTGTATCCTGGATGTAACCTGAATGTATCCTGGATGTAACACTCTCCAAGTTCAAAGCTTTACACCTTCCATACCTGTAGGCGTGTTTCCATATCATCTCGTTCTTTCTGCACTGACTGGAGGTGATTTTCTATTTCTACCATCTGCTGGTGAACCTGAGATACTTCCTTCTGTAGTTTTGAATGCTCAGATTCGAGTGACTGTTTTTCAACTTGCATTTTCAGCAGCTCTCGTTTCATCTCCTTCAGTTCCGAGTCCAGCCGCTTCTTTGTAGCTTTCAGCTCACTGATCAGCTGGTCCTTGGAACTCGCATCTCTTCGGTAAGCTTCCACCATGACCTTGCACACAGGAGTTTCAAGAGGACAATGTCACTGCCATTTCAGCTTTGCAAATTTATGGCTAATTTACTAGAAAGTATTTACTGATATTCTTTTAGTTTGAGGGGTGTGTGTGTCATACAAACCAGCATCTGTTTCTGTAATATATTTACTCTGGTTCAAAGGCTTTTATGCATTAAAAATACCTACTTCAGTGTTCTCTGCAGTAAAGAATACTCTTCACATTCTTTATGGAACTGCATTATGTGCCACTTTTAAAAACCAAGCTAACTGTAAGAAGTTAACCATCCCATGAACACAACTAGCAATTTTTGCCATGAGAAGAGGGCTTAACTGTGATTGACAGTTTAAACAGCCTCCCCAAACTTAAATATATTAGGCTAAAACAAACTTTGGTATTAGGTTAATAAGCAATCAAGCAGCAAATTAATGGTGCCACTTTATATATGACACATATATGTGCAACACTAATGACATATCAATTTCAAATTACTGTTTCAAAACTGTGTAAATTCAGAATAAAATTTGCAGTAAAGCACTTATTAACCATGTAATTACTGAGGTAACTACCATTTTTCAAAGCTCCAAGGAAATGACAACACTTGAAGATTTACATGAGTGCTTTTGCAAAAGCAAACCTAATCAACAAACCAAAGAGAGATTTTCTGTGGTGGATCACTTGGCAAACTCCCTGAAGCCCTATCAAAGCATGAACTGGTTGGTGGATCAGCTTTTACATTAGATACAAATTCAACTGTAAGTTATACAGTTTCTATATCTTAATGTCACAAAGTTCTGTGATACAAAAAATACATTTAAATATCCTCACAACCTCCCCAGAAGTACATGCCTTCACTGTAAAAAGTGTATTCCTTGGGTTTGTGTATCTGAAATTTCTTTGCTTTTGCTTACCTTCTGCTGCAGGAACTGTTCCTTCACTTTTTGAAGCTGTTTTTTGAGGCTGGCATTTTCTTGTTGCAGATTTTCCACCTACCAGAGGGGGAAAAAGCAAACATTGCTTTATGTGCCAAATGTCATATTCTACCTGATTTCTTCAGTGAGCCTATCTGTCTGATTTGTAACAACTGCCTAATCTAACAAGGATCCTGTTTCTAAGTATCTCAATGGTTAGATAACACAATGTTTTATACAGAAAATACATTCACCAGGACACCACACTAAAAGCCAAATTATTGCACAGGAAAGACATTTGGCCCACAATGCCACAGAAAAGGAGCACACTACAAAATTACTTCCCAAACTGTAACCTGTACTCCAAATTACTGTGTTTTAAAACTGGTATGATTTCAGAAAGATCATTACCTGGCTTGACTTGACGGCCATTTCTTGCTTCAGCTGCTCCAAGACTTGTGATGTTACTTCTGTATCTTCTCCAAGGCGTGTTGTTCCTTCATCAAGTTGCTCTTTACTTGCTTTTGCTGCCTGCAGAGCAACTTCCAACACAATCTTCTCGTTCTGCAAATACTGGATCGTGTCATCTTTAGAAGTAGCATCACTCCGGAACTCTTCTAACCTGGCCTTCAGTTCATCATACTGTGTTTGCAAGTCATCCAGGGACTGCTCTTTGGTGTGCAGTGTCTCTTGGGTTTGAGTCAATTGCTTCATTAGGTCGAGGTGCTCTTGCTGCAAGGATTCAAGCTGCAGATCTCGCTGATGCAAAGTCAACTTGACCTGAGAGGAAATAATTTAAAGATTAAATTAATACAAAACAAATGTTATCTTTGCAAGTGCACTCTCATCAAAATTAGATCTTTTAATTAATATTTTAGCCTCTAGGAGAAAATAGCAGAAGGTGAAAATATTTTTTAACTCTCCTAGGCCACTTCTTCTATTTGCTGTGTTACTTGTATCAATTGTCTCCTGCAGTTATCTTGCAGGCTAAGCAATGACCAGAATGACAAACCTAACATATTCATAATATTCATTGCATTCTGAAGTTTTACTTGAAAAATGTGCCCACAGTAACTTCAGGTAAATTCAGCATTATTAATAATACCATATCATTACATGGAATGTAATACTGAGCTATCACATACTTCATCTTATTGCAGCCCTTGACGTGCTGCCTACGTCAGGTTACAAAATCACAGCAGGACTCTGGAGTGAAGTGCAGATTTGTCATGCTGTAGGTGTAAATGCACATGATATCCTGACTGCGCAAAAACTTTGAACATAGCCCTGTGGTTCTTGTCTATAACTTAGAATAATCACATACTGAATTCACTAAAAAAACCAGCATCTGAAAGGCAGTAGTTATGAAATTTTTAAAAAGTATTATTACTGACATGGTTGAAAAAAAGGCCTTTTCACCTCGAACAGAGTGACTTAAATATGCACCTCATTTTTGCAGCAATCTTTCAGGTTTTAAAAAGAAGTTTAGAGCTCAGTATCTATTTACTATTGCTTTTTCTGTCAAACAACCATTTCCTTTGGAGCCCCTGGGAAGTTGATTAACAACAGTCTACCTGTTCCAATTCTTGCTCCAATGTTGCTGCAGAATCAGCCATTTTCTGAAGCTGTTCTTTCTCATCCTCAAACTCCTCTAGTTTTCTCTGCAAGTCTTCTTCCACCATGGTTTTAGCCTCCTGGATCTGCATGAAGGCAGCTTCTTGATCTAACATGTCAGCCTGCATAGAGAAAGCATGGAATCAACTTCTACAGTTTCAATGGAAGGGGAGGAGTGGGAAAAAGAAAACTAAATTATCAAGAAACTTTGTAGAGGAAAGACACAAACAAGACTAATTCTGATGTCTGCATTACGCACCCATACGCCTTTACTGAAGTCACCCATTCATATACTTAAAACAGCTTAGAGTAACAGTGAATGTCTTACATCCTTGTGACAATCTGAATTCCTATTGAATAACACCTTGTCCTTTGTCAATTGATGAGCAAGACATGAAGAAAGAGAATCTTTACTAAAATTAAGCTGTTTGGAAAAAATCTGAAACAAAAGGGATTCCTCGGACACTGTAGCTACTCAGGAAATAGCAATTCTTGTCCTTGAAACAAGTATTAGTAACACTGGAGATGGGGTGCTTCCACCAACCTGCTGCTTCACCCTCCTTTGAGACTCAGAAGCAGGAATGTCACTGAACATCAGGGGAATTTAAGGTTCTAAGAGCTTTGGAAGTGACTATACTGCACTTCAGATTTTACCCAACTTTTCTTACTGGAGGGAAGGAAGGACAAACCTGATTACTGAGCAATTTCACACATTTAAAAAGCACATTACTGATTTTGATTAACTTCCAGTTAAGTTCTCTTGAAAAGGTTCGTAAATGGGCAAAGGGCAATTTTTACATTTGCCTTCAAAGTTAAATTAAAAACAAATACCAGAAGTGAAAATGCAAGTATCACTTTTGTATGGGAAATATATGGCCTTGTTCCCTCTTATTGTTCATAATGCCACGCAAATTTATTTGCTCTGAAATATTTACTACTTTTATAATGCAGCATTTGAACCAATTCATAAGAATTCTGTTACTTCGCCAGAACAGCCTTGAGTTTGCAAAACATAAATACACAACCTCTTCAGAAGGAAACCCATCTACAACCATACCTCAATATTTTGTAGCTGTGCTGCAATACGTTCCTTTTCTTTAATGGACCTGTGCTGGGTTTCAGTCAGCTGCTGAGACAGGGCCACATTCTCTAGCTTGAGATGTTCCAACATACCTGCTTGAGTCATTTGCCCAGCCTAAAGGAAGGGAAAGAAAAATCACAGATTAATACCAACAGAATTTAAGAGTTTCGGAAAAAAAAACCACGTTGAATCTGTGTATGCCTTATTTCAGCTACTACTTTCACAGCACTGGTGCAGTCAGGACATTGTAGAAGGCCACTAGGCTGTCCTGTGGATAAAATTGACATAAAAAGGAACAGACTCTCAGTTCTCCCATACACAAGTACATCACAATACCTGTATATTGGCCATCTCACTCTGCAGCCTGACACGGGCCTCCTGTGCCAGGACCAGCTGCTGCTGGTACCACTGCCTCACGTTTTGGAGAGATGTGATTTCTGTTTCTGATGCCTTCAGCTTGTTGGTCAGTGTGGTCCTTTCTAGCTGCACCTTCTGAAGCTGGGTCTGCAAGGAAGCCAACTGCTGCCGCAGATCATGAACTAGAAAAACAAAAATAAAGAACTTGGATTAATGCATCCCACTGTGATAGTTTTACACATACTTTTTCAAGGATTATTGCAATATTCGTTGTTTTTTCTATTTTTCCTTTATTTTTGAACAGAAGCACATATGCCTAATTACATAAAGATTGGCTTTTCCTGCAAAAGTGCTAAAATCCAAAGTATCTGGTCATAAGCAGAATAAAATTAAACTAAATGAATCACTTCTGTAAGCTTTCATAGTTCCTTAGAGGCAGAAAATATGAACTAACTAAACATCAGGAAGTAAGTGTCCTGGCACGTAGAGTCATCATTACAAATCAGTATTTGTACAATTTTCCAAAAAAACAATTAGGCCACTGTCTGGACTAAATATTTATGCCTCCCTCTCCAGGCTGGCAGTGGCAGCTTGCAAACTGTGGCACTTCTGTGACACAAAATAAAATGCAATCATTTTAAAATTCAGACCATTTTATTAATATGGTATAAAATAAACACAAATTAAATTTTCTTCTTCTTCCTGGACTTCAGAATTGAGTTGAAATAAAATGATTTATGGAACAAAAAATTTTAAAGACTGACATTTACATCATCCCACCTGTGCTGTCTCTGGTGAGAACATTTTTTTGCATATCTTCAACCTTCTGCAGGAGTCTCTGGTACTGCTCCTCTGCTAATTGCAAATCATTGTTTGAAGAAGCCAAACTGGCATTCTTTGCTTCCAAGGCATTTTGCAGGTCAGCCATGGCTCGTTCCAGATCCCAGCAAGACTGCTTTAATGTGGCCACTTCTGAGCTCAGAGATTCCTGCTTCTGCTGGCTGTTCTGGCTGTGCTCCATCTGTGCCTGAAGCTTCATGTTCAAAGCTGCAAGTTGGGCTTGTAGCTCAGTCTTCTCTTTGAGAGCCTGAATGTGCCCAGAAAATCAAAATACAGGAGGCTTATAAGAAAATACATTGATGGCTGACAAAAAAAGATGCCCAGCAAAATGGCTTTGACAAGACAAAGACCAGTTGCTTGTTAAAAATTCTTTTTAAAGCAACATCTCACCTATCAGGTGTTTCAAATAGTCAAAGAAATACAGAGAAAAGATTATACAAAATATATTGTAGGTCAGCAACCATGTCAGGTTGGGTTTAGTTTAAGATTAGTTTTTATTTCTCATTGCCCTACTCTGATTTTATGATAGTAAATTAAATTAGTTTCCCCAAGTTGAATCTCTCTTGCCTATGATGGTAACTGATGAGTGATCTCTCTGTCTTTATCTCAATCCATGAGCGTTTCATTGTCATTTCTTCTCTTCCCCATCCTGCTGAGGAGGGGAGTGACAAGCAGTTTTCTGGACACCTGGCATCCAGCCAGGCTCAGCCCACCAAGGCATCCTTGTGAAGTACCTTATTCAACACTGTTTTTACAAAACACAATTCCACAAGTAATGAGCAATTAATTAACATATTAATCTGATTTGCTGAATACAGAATTTCAATTTCATTTTCTACCTGATTAGCTTCTAGTGAGAGTGCTTCTAGTTGCCCTTCAAGTCTCATCTTCTCCTTCATAACCTGCAACATCTCATCATGAGTTCCTGCGATAGAGCTTTCCATAGAAACACTGGAGACAGAGACACATACACAGTTCCAGGGTTAGAACACAATGCTCATCTAGTTGAAGTGACACTGAAATTGAGAGGTACTCAGACTCTGTGTGATTTAGACTTTAGGACATTTTTTCTGGCTTTATGAGAGATCCAGAATATAGTGTAACAACCTCTGTTAAAAAAATTATATTCATGCTAAGGTTTTTTACTTTAGTTTCCTCTATTTGCAGCAACCAGAATCTAGTGAGGCGCCATGTATTTGTTATTTTACAGAACTGTAATGGCTGATTTCATCATATTTTGTACATACAGATTCCATTTTAAGCAGACAACTGGACATGATGAGATCACAAAACCTCCACAATTATTGTTTGTAACTGTCTGCTTTAATGTGCCTGAGAAATAGCAACAGCTACTGCAAAAGAAGAAAGAACAGGTATTTGGCATAAGGGATTCCTTATGCTGATTCCTTGCTGCACAGCCAAGGCATCTACAGAAAAAAATCTTCTCTCATTACCATAAGAAATAAATCTAAGCCAGAATAATTGTCAACAACTGATTGTACACCTCAACATCTCTGGACATGACACTTTATTCCAACAAAGCAGGGGGGGAAGTAATTTCAAAAGTAGGACATACAAAACATGCATCTGCAGACAACTGATAAAAACCATGCATTGTCAAGGGCTTCACCAGTCACGCACTTGCTTTCTGAATCACAGTTTAATACCTGTCATATACATATAAGCTTGGGAGACTAAATCTCATTCTAAAAGGGCTGAAGAGGATAAGAGTATCTAGGACAAGACTCTTGGCATTTCTTAACTATGTGAGGTCTGAAAGCTACATGCATAGTTTAGAAAAATGACAATAATAAATATCACTGAGGCAGTCAAGTCAACCCTTTCAGTCTATACAGACCAAGGCTAATTGAGTGATTCAGTGAATGAAGTCCTTCTGTAGTGATAGAAGCAACTCCTTGCAGTACATTTAACACAGTCAGTGGCAAAAATATCTTTCTCCAAAGATATACTTTGTAAGCAGGTACTCAAGTGAAGCGACCTTTACAAATTCTACCAGAATCTGAAGCTAATAACAGATTTAATCATGGTGCAAGTTAAAACTGGATGTACAGTTAGTAGGGGGTAAAAGTAATAGGCTGTCTATTCCAAGACAGAATAATTAACTAGCAATGTGATCATTCTCACCTGCTAGAAATGCTGTCTCTCCTGCTGCGCACCTCTCCATTAACTTCTTGCTCCTGAGCCTGATGCTCCACTGCCGCCGCCTGCAGCACCTCACTGATGGAGGGAAATTGCCCCATTGCTTCAGGTTGTATCTTCTGGCCATTTATTGTGTATGATGTATCCTGTTTGCCTTCTGCATTCTGTAAACTGCTGTACAGCCCTTTCCCTGACACACTGCTGTAGGTAGAGCTGTTGCTCTCATTTCCATCCAGCCTCATTCCCACTTCACTCCCATCAATCTCTGAAATGCTGTCTCCTGCTAAGGAGGAATTCTCTATTCGATCATCCATGTCTGAGGGCAGACTGATCTCAGAAACAACTGATGTTGGACCACTTCTGCTCTGTGTCAGAGCCCCACCAGATAAGTCAGCAGCCACAGAATTCCCAGTAGCATTTCGAGCGTCTGATTCTTCAGTTCTGTAGTCAGCCAAGGACCGGATCTTGCTGGCCTTAGATTTTGAGCTTCTTTTATCTTTTGAGGATGCTGGAAGTCCCAAGCTACCCAGTTTTGGCCCCCTGGGGACGCTGGTCCGCAAAAAGGAATATTCTTTTGTCATTGCTACAGTGCTGGCTCTTGGCAGGATTTCGGGATTTAACATCAGCTCAGGGTCCAGGGTGCTGGAAGGACGGTTTTTGGATGTAGACTGACTTGACTAAAAGAAGAAAAGAGTCCACAATAAATTCCAGAATCTTGACTTTGAAGTTAACGTCAAAGACTTATTTTGGTGTGACTTCAGATATAAAGCTCTACACTTCCATGCTGATATTAAATATACATCCTTTCATAAACAGGGTGAATTATATCAGCAATCAACCCTATCAAGGTTCAGTATATACATGCTGAAAATGTTCACGCGAGACTCCAAAGGTAACTGAAAAATATAGTCAAAATCATTTGGATCACTTTGTGTTTGATTTTTTCCCCCCTACTTTAAGTAGCACAAAATGGTACAATACTGATGAGGTAACAGAACCAAATTTTGCCTGTCCAGAAGAAAAAAATGCTTTTTCACATTTGAGAAAACTACAGAATGTTTTAATTCAGGGCACAGAAATGATAGTTTTCAAGCTTCTTAACAAAACACAATCTAGAAGATGTGTGGTACTCACTCTTTCTTGATGCCTCTTCACTCGGTATTGTTTGAGCTGTTCTTCCAGACGCCTTCTTGCCTGAAGTCTAATTTGTTCTTCATTCTCCAATGGGAGTGAAGACTCTACTGAGCCTGTAAGTGAAAGATAACTTCATAGTCAAACAGAACACTCCAACACAGGCAAATGGGATGCAAAAGGTAAAAGCCCCTTCTACCATCAGCAACATGCTTCATGCTCAAGCAAGGAACGAAAGGAAAGCCCACTGACATGCACCTCAAATGACCCTCTTTAGATATATCCTTGTGTAAGCACTGATAAAGCCTGTGGACTTCCACTGCTCAGTATGTGAATGCTATAATTCCAATACATATATATGACAAGAGATTATACAGCAAGAAAAAAGATATTGCTGTCATTTAATCTCACCTGTCCTGCATTTCTGACAGCTCTAAAATGATAAAACTAAGCAAGACCTACACAGTCCATTCATTCTCTACAAGTCAGGGGAAAATGCTCCTTTGATACATTTTCTTACCTTTCATTAAGTCACATTAAACCTTTCCTGTAGCAAGGCTTTCTAAAAACACTATTTCAGAAAACTCCCACAGCATTAAACGCCTTAATATAAAGGCTTTCCCCTCTCTCCCCTTCATTGTTATTCTTGCCCTTCCTTAAAGCTAAAAATGGTTCTGCTGTTCTTTTTTTTTCATGTCACTTGTTACTCCTAATAATCAAGAAGATTAGAATAGCTTCAGCCCCAGAAAGCGTGAATTCCCCTCCAGCGAAGAGCCAGTTTTAAATGGTAAGGCACATGCCTTAGCTGCAGCAGAGGGTGGTCTACTGAAAGAAAATTAATTGTATTCTAAGTAAAAGTTTACTGCAAAAATGAAGTTTAGTTCAAGCTTAAATGATGTTACAGGAGTCCAGAGCCAGGCTCAGAGTAAAAAGCTTTACGCAGCAAGAGAAAGCAGGGGCACCACCATAAACAGATGCTTACACAATTCAGTTTCTTGCATGGGAAGACTTAGTTTGAGAGACTGCAAAGCTTCTTTTCTAAGAGCTATGCCCTCAGCACTAGTTCCCTGAGACTTCCTTAGGCTGTCATGGAAACCAGTCACACCTGGGGATGACTCTTCACCCTGCTCACTGCTGCTGGGATCAAAAGACACAGGAGAGTCGGGGCAGAGTGATTCTGGCCCATTCTGGCAGGTGTCCACTTTGCTGTTTATCTCCAGACTTCCCTCTTCATTTGGCACTTCATTGATGTTATTATTGGTAGCTAGAAAAGAAAATTTTACTGAGCTACACTTTAAGCCACCCCATTTATCTTCACACCTCCACCCAAATACAATATCAGCACTATTACCTTTATATTCTACAAATATGGAAATTGCTACTGACAGCAACCAGCAGGAGAATTTCATAGAGGATTTTTGATTCTTTACTTAAAAAGAACAGAACAAGTACCTTTCATTTGCTTTATTATGTTGCTTTCAAGCAAGACCTTAGAAGTGATCATATAAAATAGCTTCAAAACTTTACATAGGTTTTATTAAATCTTGTTAGGTTTAGAAGTATGAAAGACTGAGTGTAAGGAACTCTGAGGGGCAACCTACTGCAAAAGTAAGGCTCAGCAACTGCAGGCCTGTGCTGAATGATTCAGCTCTTTGCTACACTGCTGAGCACTGGGGAGAAAGCATCCACCATACCAACTACCAGCCCAGGTCAAGCAGTTTGGCAATTTTAAACTGAATTTACATTCTTTCAAATAGGACATCTTCATCAAAAGTACAGTAGCAAAGCTCTCATGTATCAAAATAATAAACCTACCAATTAAAATGCAATTCAAGAACCACTTCAACACCAATTTACCCCCATTTACTAGTATTATATTTTTCTTTTCCATCAGGTAAAAATGCATAGTGAAAACCAGCTAAACATTTCACAGGTTTATACTCTGGATTTCTCACACATTTGTACTTCGCTTGGCTAGGGACTAACATTTATGAACTTGCTGTTACAAAAAAACTGTGCAAAAAACCTTTAAATTAATTACTGCAGATCTCAAATGAGCAGAGCACTGAAACAAACCAAACTGAAGTAACTGGAACTCACTGAGACAATATGGAAGATTTCATTATTTTTTCCTAAAAATGTCTGAAAATATTTAACGTTTATGATCACAAAATATCTGCAAGTGCAAAAATCAAGTTCCCACCTCTGCAGTGCATCTTCCCTTAAGCCAGCACAGTGTGAACCAGCACAGAGGAAACTGAATGAGGAAACTGAATTTGGGTAAAAATAAAAAGCTTTCTGTCATAGGTTGCCATAACCCATAAACTTTTTAAGATTTGAATCAAAATACTTTTAAGTGTCTTTTTTGTCATGCAGACAATATTTTCAGGCCATTGCAGCTTTAATCTTGTCTCTGATTTAGATCATCATGTCATGACAAAAACAGTTGCAGGCATGATGGAAGGGGTGTGTTCAACAAGGATGTAAAGGAGGACAGAGGACAAGACTGTTTTTTAATGATTAACATTTTAAAACTAGAATATTGGCAAAACCAAATTTAAAATAGATGTCAGTGCTAAGAATAGCCACAAGAAGCCAAAAATAAGACGATAGCTCATACATTCAGAAATATTATTTCTGCCCATCTCAGAAACTGCAGCTATTACTGCATCAGGTTTGTACTTTACTTACATATTTTTCTTAACAACACTGAGTGGCATACATATACAAAAGGGATGCTGGAGTAAAATTCTGGAGGAATGGTTTCCTGACAACTTCCTGAGGCCAGGAGACACTCAGAATCTACACACTCCTTGAACCAAGGTAATTTAATTGCAGTAGTGTCAATACAGCTGCAGTCTTTCCAGAACAGTGGGCAAGGAGATGTGATTAGAATAAAAACAGTAGAAAGACACATTATTTATTTGTAAGCCACAACTCAATTGTCCAGCACAGGCAACAACAGGAACGTGTGATCTCCAGCTTCATGAAACATGAATGAATCATCACCTAACTACACTCTGCCAGTCTGATAATGGGCAGTGTAAGAAAAGCAAATAAAGTGTCAGGCCTCCTGTCTCCTGCCTGTGACAAGGTGACAAACCTGTGGTACAAGAAGGCCCCAACCTCATCACGTCACCTCCTTTTACGTAAGCAACTGCTGTGCTTTTGTGTATCTGTGCAGCCACACACCCCTCCACCCAGCCACCCCATATCCTCTACACCAGCATATCCTCAGACTCCTGCCAGGGAAACATGGAGATTTCAATTTACTGCAGGGAAAATACTTTCACAATGAAAGCAGCTAAATACTGGAATGGGCAGGGAGGCTGCTGCACCTCCCTCTAGAGAGACTTTCAGAATTCAACAGCACAAGATCAGCCCTGAGCAACCTGATCTTGCTTCAGAACTAGGTGTGCTCTGTGCAGCAGGTTGGACTAGATAACCCACAGAGCTCCCTTCCAACTCAAGTTTGATTCTGTAATCTATTCAGTGGACTCTTAAGTTTCTTGCAAACAGCTGCATGATTATTTTATTATAGAGCTTGTCTACATATAAAAGTTACTTTGAGATAAATTGGAGAGTACGCGCTAGCATCTCTCTTCTATAAAGGGAAGCTTAGGCAGACATTTTGGCTCTTGCCTAAGCAATTTAATTTATTAGGAAGATTTCTTCTGCCAGAATGAAGTACTCCAAGTACAACAAGCTTACTCTGGAACAGTCATTTCAGAACTGCTTGTTCTAGAGGGTTTCAGGTGTACACGCTTGGAAACATTATCTGAAAACATATTAACACCCTGAACAACAAATACTCACCTGATAGCTGATAGTGTTTAAGTTTGGTTTTGCTTTCAAATGAACAAGTTCTACAGCAAAAAGAAAACAGTTTTACACACACAAAAAGCTATAGACCACTAAACTTGCTTAAAACTGCTGTACAAGAAATTCCTGACCTCAAGGAAAAACATCCTTCTGCATTATCTGAATAATAAAGTAGATAATTATATAAAGGCCTGGGTAAGACCAGGAAATTATTTGGTACATATTAAATAACTTACTGTTAATTTCGTCTGTAGTAACTAGCTGGGACTTGGCTTTACAATCCAAAAGTTCTTCAGAGCTGCTGGGAGCCCCATTACTGCTTCTGTTCTCCAAGTGAACATCCTGCTGGACAGGTGAGGAGTCCATGGTAAAAACAATCCAGATCCCTGGAAAGTTCTTCTTCTCAACAATTTGCCACCGAGTGAACTACCAAGTCCTGTTTCTCTCCATGAGCAAGAACAGCATCAAGATGTCACACAGGAGCACAGCTCTGAGCTGCAGAGCTGTTGGTGTGCAGCAGGCAGCTGCTAACTCCACATCAGGGAAACAGCTTGCAGCCACAGTTGTAATCACCAAGGAGCTGCATCCTCTAGAAACAAAATAGAGTGAATTTACTAACATTTAATACAGCTCTGGAAAGACGAGTTAAAAATAAAGTAGCGCGCACAGACAGAACCAGGACATGGGGTAACAACAGAGACACTGAAATATCGAGCTTTGGGAATAAAAAGTGTTCTGTTTATGCTCACTTTTTTTAGTAGCACTGGTACACTGCTGAATGATGCAACAGATAATATTTAGCAAGACAGCTGATTTAAAATCACTGTCCCTTTTAAGGGGAATGTCTCTTTGCCTCTGCTTTAAGAACCATGCCAGTATTCAGAGTAGCATTTTACTCTGTAAATTATGGCATACATATGAAAGCATACCATACATTTCATTTCAAGGAAATGAGTTTCAGTTTCTTTTCTTAGAATGAAGTATGGAATTCAGATTTAATTTTATAAAAAATAAATTACATCATTACTGTTTACTTGTCTGCAGAATAACAAGTATGAATCACTGTACAGAATTTGAACTACTCATTATAGCACAAGCTGGCAGTCAGAATGTGGTCTGGACTGCAACTCAACATTGCCTTCTCCTATGACCAGTCAAGAGAAGGATTGCCAGCCACAGTTTACAAAATTTGCAAATAATTCTCCAGGTATTCTGATCTAACCTTTGGGTAAAGATCCAGCCACCTAATACACTGCGATAGAAATCGTTGTATACCATCACTTCAAATAATTAAATTTTGTTCCAAATAGTTACTGACAGATGAATTCAGATTACAAAATCTTGTTCTCATTTACTAAAGAAACGTAAGAAATCCCCAGTTTAAAAAAAAAGGGGGGCGGGGCAGTTGTGGTAGAACATCAAATCAGGAATATTTTGACTGCATTTTTAATTGAACACAAACATTTTGAACAACATTCCTTCCATATCTCCAGAGAGTACTCGTGTAACTGCTACTGTGCCACACTGCCCTCGGGAATCTGTAATACCACTGCCATCTCCAAAATGTTCCTGAAGCTGCAAACAGCTCAGGGCACACAGGAAAACACAGTTATGTAGGTGACTCTTACAGAGGTGAGCTGTGAGGAGCCAGAAACCTAAAGCACCTTTCTAAACGCCAACCTCCACCAAACAAAAAGATTAGTACCTCCATTGTGATTTGTTACTGATTTTTAAAGATTTTCAGTATAGTAAAGCTTACAACAAAGCTGCTAGAACTGGCACTGTACAATAAATAGATGCTACATGACAGGTTACCATGAGGAATTACAGACAAAAGGCAAGCAAGATTCTGGCTTACGCCTTGGCAAAATCCAGCCACGAGGAGATGGTTTGTTGTACTTGTCATAAAACACGTTAAAATAATCAAGGCGATGAAGAACGACTTTCTCCTGTACAACCCATTCCCAACATTAAATGGCAAAATATTTTGGCCTCAGAGTCCTTTCCTATCGCTGACTGCGCACAAGCAGACCCACACATAGAGATGTGGGCACGCCACGGGAACGCAGTAATAACTCCACAGGGAAAGAGCTGTAGGAAACCCCCCGATTTTGCTTAAAACACCAATGATCGTGAGGCCAATGGCTCCCGGTCACAGGCCGGAGAGGGGCCGGCAGCCCCGGCCGCGGGGTGCCTGGGCCGGGCAGGTCCCTGGGCGCCGGCGGAGGGAGGCCCGGGGCCGCAGCCCACCGAGCCGAGCCGGGCCGGGCCGGGCGCTCCCCGCTCCCCGGCAGCCCCAAGCCCCGCGGCCTGAAGCACCCCCGGCTCCCCACAGCCACCCCGCCGCCCCCGTCCCGGCCAGACCCCGCAGACCTGGGGCGGCCCGCCCGGCGCTGCTCCTGCCCGAGACGTGGCGCTGCCTGCGCCGGGAAGGGGCGGGCGGGGCGGGGCGGTGCAGCGCGCTTCTCGCTCCGCCGCCGCCCGGCCAGTGTCGCCGCCGCCGAGAGCTGCCCGCTTGGGGCCCCGCGGTTCTGCCGCCCCGCTGCCGTCCCGCAGCCCCCCCGGGCACAGCCGCGGCCCAGGCCCGGGCGCTCCGAGGGGCGGCGGGGCCGCCGGGCCCGTGCCGAGGCGGCGGCTTTTCCTGACGGACCCTTCCGGCAGCGCGGAGGGACGGGCGGAGGCGGAGCGGCTCTGGGCCGGGCCGCCCTCAGCGCCCGTGAGGGGCTGTGCCGCGGCTCCCTGAGGGTGAGCGTCTGCCTGGCTTCTCCGCTCGCACCGACTTGCATAAATTAAAATTAAATTAAAAATTGTAACCTCTTTGTGAAAGCGGTGCGCCCCTCGCAGCCTGCTGTATCTGCATCATTCAGGTTCCTGCATCAGTGTTCGCTTTGACAGGGTCAGAGTCAGGAGAGTGCAGTGACATGTCCTGTAAATGTCTCGTTTTCAGCATTCCCCATGGTCCCTTCCTCATAAATCAATCGCTAGAGTTCTCAGAGTTTTTCTGGCACTGGGCATCCCACAGGTCCTCTGGGGCACTGGGAGCTGGTGCATGGGAGCACATCATTTCATCAGGAAAACTCCTGCTAACGTCGTACCGCCGCCCTAAATATAATTGCCAGGTAAACAGAGCCTGCTTCTCCAGATAGTCCTCTGTTATCAACCTTTCCCGATTATCCCTATTATGAACATGACCCCCCCAAGCTGTTTCTCTAGGAAGACAGAGGGCTGTTCCACAAGTCAGGAGGGTTGATAAACCACCAGCACACTGTTTGAACTGCAAACCTACCAACTGAGCTCCTGGATATTGGCAGCAACTAGGTGTTTTCCTGCATGCATTACACAACCCTCTAGGCATTATTTGGAAGAGAACATTACTTTACAAACTAATTCAAGAAGAGGACTATTTTCAAGTGTAAGAGAGGCTCCAGCCTGATGATCAGAGGTATCCAGGGAAAGTGTATCTGGATTCACGGGACAGCCTCCTGCTGTTCTGCTGCCCGAGCCAGATGCCTGTATAAGTGGGCAACCCCAGGCTGTGACTCAACACCAGTGTGAACTGAACTTTGTGGCTGAATGCATTTTTGGCACTGAGTTTGTAAACCATATGTGGGATCTGAATGTGTGAAGGGCAGCTGAGTGAAAGGGAGTGAGGCTCTGCTGAGATTTGAGAGGAAACCCTGAGAATCGCATGTGTGAATGAGTGTTTCAAATCTTTAGTAGTGACCTTCACTGGATACTCTTCCACAGAAGATGTCAAGAACAATATGGTGAGGAAGACTTGAATGCCTAATCTTCATTTGATCTGGTTTTGATTCTCTTTTAAGAATGTAAAAGCTTGGAGTTTTGCTTCTTGCAGAGAACTCAAAACCAGAAAACAATAACAGAAAACTCAATTTGTTGAGTTACTAAAATAGCTGTTCTCTTCAGTGGGAATATTTGTCTGTGTTTGCTTCTTGACTTTGATCCCATCTCTCTAGAACAATGTAATGCTTGGGTAAAGCTCCAAAATATCTCGTTTTTACTTGCTAGTCTGCCGCATGGCACTAAAGCCCCAGCTACAGAAATAACCACTTGTTTGGAGACTATTGCCTAAGCATCACACAAAACTGCAGCAGGCTTAAAGAGGCTGCCTGAAAAAGAAAGAGAATCCTTCATACTGAAAGATGTTTATCACCAGTAATGTAAGTTTTAGCACAACAGAGGAATGTCGTGGTAGTTGCTTAAAAAGACAGAAAAAATGTCAAACACTATCACAAATGAGGCCTTTAAGTGAAGGGATTCCTGTAAATTTGCAGATGACTTGTGTAAACTGCAGTCTCTGTCTCCAGCAGAGAAAGAGCTCATGGCTTATCCTGAAGCCTGTTAGAGTTCTTGTTGCAGAGCACTCTTTAATTCTTGAGGAAGAAGGATCAGAAGGTACCACAACAAATTCTTTAACCACAGCCAGCTGCAGCATTCTTTCACCCTGCAACTAGACTGCATACAGGAGCTGCTGTGCTGTCTTCTCTCCAAGTGAGCTCTCTCAGACCTTAATAGGAATTGTCTTTTTCAGGAACCCACAGGGCCTTGCTCCTAAAAGGGGGAGGAAAATTTATTCATCTTTTCTCTGAGGAAAAAAAAAAAGATGGCATATAATGCCAAATTAAAGAGCTGACCTAACAAAATTACCAGGGAATACAGACCATTTGTAGAGTTCCTGTCCAGCTGGCTAATTTTGTAACTTACTGTGCGAGTGAGAATTGCACTAGTGAAAGAAGAAAAGTCAGGTAAGAGAGAAAGGCTCCATACCCTGCAGGAGCAGAGGGTGGCACTCTCTGCACAGCACAAAGCCCATGCGTGGTGCTTTCCACTTACAGCTTTTATAGCTACAAACACGTTTTTCTAAATATTTCCTTAGGGAAGTTCTTGCTCTCTAACCTCTGACAACACGATGTTCCAATTTGCTGTGCTTACTGCATGTTTTTCTGCTTACATATTTCTATTATTTGGTGTCATTCAGTCTGCAAAAACTTCATCAAAAAAAGAAACTGGTGCTAACCACATATAAATAGCTCTATTACTGGCAGCTTGCAATCAGACTCAGACATCTAGCTCGCCTTTCACACTCGCCAAGGAAAAAGATAATTTGTATTAAATACAGACTATGGAACTAGAATTCACGTCTTCAGAAACATGCTTTGTTAAAGACTGCCTTAATATTTAATTTATATATTTTATTTACCCACAGATTTTATTTATGTATGTGAAGCATTTTTACAGGATTCTACCTAAGCAATTTTTAGCGTATCTGTTCTAGCATGGATAAGTGTTTAAAATGTTACTTTCCTGATTCATTTCTATAAACAGTGGAGACAGATGCAACTGTGGTGTGTCTGATATAACAACATAGCTCAGAATGGATTTAATCAACCTCAACTGTACCTTAGAGAAGGCTGGGAAAGCACAAAAAGCCACATTGTGTAACCATAAGGTTTGCAGATGAGAGCTCTTGCGTACAGAGAATAAACTAAGATTTAAGGCCTTGTTACTGAAAGACTCTTGCCAATGCCCTCCTCCTGTTTAAATCTGGATTCAGTTTGGTCACACCAGCTGTTTTGAAAAACAGAAACGGCTAAGAGCTGCATTCATTTCTGTGGGACGTTCTACAATAGTCTCCCTGGGTGAGGAGACTTACTTTTGGTATCAGGATGCCTTACATATTCCAGGAAATTAATTCAGAAAGTTCTCTTTCCATGTATCTGCGTGTGTGTGGGAGAGAGAGGGTTGATGGAAATTACTGGGTTTTAGTGGTTTCAAGCTTAGTTTTCCCACAATAAATGATTTTTGCTGCCAGTCTGGAAGCAGTAAGTTTCTAGTTATTTTTTTTTCCTGGAAATTACTTTCCCAGCCTGGGGCTACTGGTTAAGAAAGTGTTGCCATTACACACATAGTCCTATCCACTGACTTCATAAATGTCACTATTCTACTGCAATTGGTGCTTGCTTCAGCATTTCAAAAGCTCTCAAAATGGCACAGTACAATAAGAAACTCTGTCCTTGGAAGGACTTGCTAAAAGAACATGAAAACCCTGAATTTTTCAACAGGGAGTCCAACACAGAGAACAGGACATTTACTTTCTTAAAGATGTCTCAATGACTGTGGAAGAGCCTTGGTCTTTGTTCAGAGATGTGCACAGTTGTTGCCCCTGTATCTCCCCTTCCTGACTTGTGGTGGGAATGGGCTACAACCCTGATTTGGGCTGGGTGGCAACTCTGTGATGTGGGGCTGTAGAGAGGGTAAGACAGGGAATAAAGATTAGGCAGGAAGCAAAGTCCTTTTTACTCTTTGTCCCTTCTTGATCCTTCCAGTAAATCTATCCAGTAAATCTCCCTCCAGCTGCCTTGCACATCTGTTTGCTGGGCAGCTGTGGGACCCCTGGGGAAGACAGCTCACCTGGAAGAGGTTTGCAGGCACCACTTGCCAGCCTGGCTTCATGGTTGTTACCTTCAGTGGGAAGTCAGGCTCCTTTTGGGACCAGTCTTCCCTGCTGCCTGGTGTGGGAAGTTGTTCAAGCCCATACAGAGTCCTCCTGCCTGTTCATGGAAGGAGATCATAAATATAAAACATAATCCTCATTAAAAATATGGTTTGAAAGGGTCAACAACCTGAGCTGAAGATACTTTATGAGCAGACTACTGTACATTTGATCCTTAATTCTAGCTGCTAAGCCACTGCTAAGCCGCAGTGATGAAGTGTGGTGTGGACAGGTTCTGCTAGCAGAGGGATGCTGAGATAAGGGAACAAAGACATACTGACAGAATTTGTGAGGCCAAGAGCAGGGCAAACACAAACATGAGAAATCAGCACACGGTTGTGTCTGTGCTACATGCTCAAGGTCTACAGCTTGGAATGGCAGCAGGGCCCACACAGCACCCTCTTTGCCTCCAAAGGATTACGGGTGCCTGCACTCAGATGACCCCTGGAAAGGAATCCAAATAACAGGGGTGTAAGATCCTTAAGAAGAGAGCTGCTAGACTTGGACTTGTTCTCTCTCTTTCATTTAGTAATTTTTATATTATTTTTCCAGCAATGTCCAAGCAAAGAAAAAAATCTGGTTTTGAATACCCTTTTCTGCCAGCTAGTCCTTGACTTACATCCTCAACAACTGTGTGTCAACATAAGGAAACAGCAGATGGAATCTCTGCATTTACTTCTGTCACACTGAGCCTCATGTGGAAAAAAAGTAGATGTCTTGTTTCAGGGATTTTTCAAAGCTTAACACACATTTATAGTGACATCGCCCTGAGATTTAACTGTGAGTGTTGAGAAAAGCAATGCGCCACAGTGCTATGCTACAGAGCCCAGACTGCCCTTCAGGCAGAAGTGTTCTGCTTAGAAAAACCCTCCTGCCAAGGATGCCAAGTGTCCTGGGTTTTGTGTTTATTCAGAACAGATAAAATGTAGTTATAAATTCTCTGATATATGCTTTTTCTTTTGACAGGTAACTCAAAGAAATATTACCCAGGAGGAGCGAAATGTAAATTCGAACACAAGCAGTCACAGTAAATAACTGACAAGGTCAGAGCCCAGGAACACCCTTTACACAGAATTTGCCCTGAAAAAAGAAGGCTAAAATAAGAATTGGTCACACAAAGAATTATTTGCATCTTCTGCTTTCAATGCAAGAAGTATAAACAAGCCAATTGAGCTATCGAGACAGTTCTTATATGCCTTCCCATAGGAGGGCTACTTCTAAATTAGCATATGTAAATTTCCCAGGGAGGCAGCGCGGTCCCTGTGGGCGGTGAGCAGTCAGAGTTCTGTCCCTAAGCCTCCCTCAGCATTAGCTAATCACGTTGCTACTTTTTGTGGTGTCCAATCAAGGCTAACAGGCAGCTTCATCTCGCCAAGCACTGCAAGGATTAGGTGCAGATCTGTTTCCCCTCTTTGGGATTCAAGCACTATGTCCTACAGTCAGGACATCATGGAGCAGGTGAATGGGTCTGGACTAGACATGAGCTCAGTGCTAGGATGCATTCAACACAAGACTGCATTTATGAAAGAAAAAACAAAACTGTTTTCTCTGACACCAGCCCTCCAACTTCATGCTTATTGAGGCACCCACTTGGACACCAACTGAAGGTATTATCCATTTTTTCCCATTGATTAGGTTGTCATCTGACACTCACTGCAGGATGTGGTATGAATCAATGGGGGTACAGGAGTGTCTCACCTGAAAAACCAGAAAGCTGCCTCAGAAACTAGAAGTGTCCCTTGCCCTCTCATCACCTCCAGAAAGATTAAATGGGTGCTGTACCCTGACTGCTGGGTTTTGTGCAGCTCCTGCTCTTTGCCCACCCAGGATGCCCGGGAATATCCCTTCCCTGCCCTTTGCTTCGTGTTCAGATGAAGCCGGGGTATTTTTACTCCTCGGAAAGACCTGAGCCCTTTTTCTATTTCCCATTCCTCTGACCGTTCGCTCCCCTGACTGGGCTCCAGGGTCTGGCAGGGGGCTGGAGCAGCGGCCGGGTGCGCTGCCCAGGGCAGCTGCAGTGCCATCACAGCAGCCCCTCCATCTCCCACCGCACCGCAGGAGAAACTTTTCCCGCAGAGCCCGCTCCCGCCGGCTGCTCGCAGGGCTTGAGCTGCCTCCAGCCCGACGGTTCCCAAGCGCGGAGAGGACACAGCACCCCAGGGAGGGGGGCTCGTCCCAGGCTGCGCCCGCTCCCCTCCAGCCCCCTCCGCTCCCGCGGCGCCTCGCCCGGTCCCCGCCGAGCTCCGCGCCGCAGGTGACCCCCCGGGGGAGGGCAGGGGCCGGGAGCGGCCGGGGGAGGGGGCGAGGGGCGGGGAGGCCGGGCTCGGGGGGTCGCTGTCAGCGGCGCCCGCTCGGGGCACGGCTCGGCGCGGCAGCTCCGCTGGCTGTGCGCGGCGCGGCTCGGCGCGGCGCGGCTCGGCTCGGCGCGCCATGCTCCGCAGCGGCCCCGGCGCGGGGCTCGTCCTGGCGGCGGCCGCGGCGCTCTGCCTCGGCGGGGCGGGAGCCAAGGTAACCCCGGCACCGGCGGCACGGCCCCCGCCCGCACCGGGCAGGGCAGCGCGGCAGCGGAGAGCCCGACGGGGAGGGGGTGCCCCGGGAGCCCCGCCGGGAGCAGGGGAGGGACCGGGAGTCCCGGGGCGAGGGGTGCGGCAGAGCTGCCGGGAGCCCCGGGCGAGGCGTGCGGTGGTGCTCCCGGGACGAGGGATGCGCCGCGGACACCGGCAGGAGGGATGCAGCGGGGCGGGGGCGGCTGCGGGTCCCTTCGGCCCCTGCCCCTCGGGGTTTGGGGGGTAGGGCTGGCCGGGGAGTCGCCTCGGAGTCCGAAAGGTACCGGGAGCCGTGATGCTCCGGGAGTCCGGATCAGCCCCTCCGCTTCGGTACCGCCGGACGCGAAATCCGGTGAAAGCCCAGTGACAACGGATTTGCGGCAGAAATGAGAACACTTGCCCAAAAGCATCCCTACCGCGGGCACAGCCTGGCTTGGGGAGTGCAAACCAAACAACTCGTGCTGTATTACAGTCCCCACGCTCGCTCCCCCCGCTCTTGTGCACCTCGGCTGGAGCACGGAGAGCAGGTAAACTGTGCAAGTGACAGGTACAGCTCCCAGGGCAGGGATCCGATCCGAGCACAGCTGAGAGCGAGGGGGCACGGGGAGCTGAGAGAGGGCGAGCACGGGGGAACCCGAGCTCCGATGAAAGGCTGAGGAGGAAACACAGAGCACCCCGCAAGCAGCCGCTCAGAGCGTTGGGAAGGATGAGCAGTCGTGGTCCCGCTGAAGTGAGAGGGACTTTTCCTATGGACCCTGATAAAGCCAAGGTTTGACACTTCTGGTAGAGATTCTCATTCTGTGAAACGTGAGCCACTAGAGTATAAGAAAATTATATTCCATACATTTATGTCTTGTTATATATATATATGCATATATATAAAGAAAAAGAAAAAGAAAGGTCTTGGGGTTGCTTTTCATGGTGGAAAGCAACATTATAATTCTGCCTGATAAAGCAATTCCCTGCCACAGCACACAAACCCACGGCAATAACTGGGGTTGAAACGAAGATGTTTTATCTCACTTTGGTATCCTAGTGAAGATAGCTACAGTGAGAACTTAATTAAGCCACATTTCTGACACTGAAATGCTAACTTTGCCAAGATCTATTGAATCGTATGGTTGTGGGGCTTTGCATTTTGTTTCTTTTTTAAGTAAGGATTGCATTGCAGAACTCAAGCTTACCCTCATCCAGTTGCATACCTCTCTTATTAAACTACATAACTTGCTTGCTTCCCTGAATTATTGCATCCTTCCTGTGCTGTTTCTGTTCTGCCTTTGCCTGTACAGTCATGAGGAGCAAGTATTGGCTGTGTGCTGTGCCTTTGGGGGTGAAAGGCAATGGTGGGACACTGAATGCATCAGCAAGCTCTAGAATTTTTGCATTTCTTTTTTTCTGTGTTTCCTAGTCAACTTCTGCTGTTCTCTAACTCTGAAATCAAGAGTGTTCGATTTCACACCAGGCAGTAACTGAACTAAAGTATTGACCAACAGCACAACAGAAAAGAAACTGCCTCCTTAATGAAGAAGCAGCAGCCTCCCGCCTTCTTTCCCTGACTTGACTTCTTGCTATGTCAGTTATTCTTTTGATCGTGTTGTGTATAGGCTTTTAACGTACTGGACAATTTCTTTTGCAGAATGAAAAGCATTTTCTTTTGCTTATCTTCCTAAATGTGACAGGGAACTCTGTGTGTCCAAACAACATGTGTGTGTACATCTCTTGCTCCCTGTTTTTGTTATTTCTTGGAGTAAGTTGCACTTGCTCTTCACTCATCAAGGACTGCACTATGCTGCGTAGGCTTCACTATTTTTATCTTTTTTGGCTACACTGATAGTGTTGCTATGCTAGTAAAGAAATATACATCCCACTCTAAGTTAGTGGTTCAAATGTAGTTCAATTTATCAGTTGAGAAAAGGTATTCAACGATTTATGAGAAATGATTTGTCTTTTGGCTTAGATTTAACAATGTAAAAACATAACTGAAACTCCCTTGGCAAGGGTACAGTCTGCATGAGGTACAGGGAACTGAATTGTTCTTTTCATCCAGGAAGGTGGTCTTTGCCAGTAAGAGCTGAGAAAATTTGTGATGCTATGAGGTAGCGTAGATGTTTGTAACATGTTTTGTGGCAAAGTAGAGCTCTCTCTGGAATCCTTCACCGAGTACTACAGCAATTTAAAAATAGGAGTTAGATCAAATGAAAGAAAATTTGAAGATAAGGTGCATGATGTTTCCTCCTGCGTGTCTGTATCAAATGGAACAAGATGTGCAGATAAGCTGCTTGTTTATCCTGAAGGAAGAATGTAAGCCTGATGAAAGAGCAACATAGTCAAAATTATGTCTCCGTATGTCCATTAAATATTATCTGTTTAATCAAATCCCTGTGGAGGAGGTCTCTATGCCAGTGCCATCCTTCATCTGGTATTCTTCTGTTCACTTGCTGGCTTAAAGAAAAAAATCAAGCTTTTCTTGCTCCTTTTAAGAGAAGAAATCTTAGCAATCCTAGAGTCTCTAGTGAAAGTCTTAGTCCTTTACCCAGCAAGAACTATGGCAAAATTCCTGCTGGTTTCAGAGGGAGCAGGATCCTTCCCAAGATCAGTGAAAGATTAAAAAAAAAATCAACTACTAAAATATGCACCTCAATTAGCAAAGAATGTGGCCTGATTAGTAAAGTGTATGAAATTTCAGCTATTAAATTCTACAGCCCTGATCAACAAAGCACGCTGCACAGTTGGCAATGTATCCAGAATCTCAACTACTGTACTAGTCTCCTACCAGATCAACCAAGCATGCAGCTGAATCAGTAAATTATGCAACTGGAGCAGCAAAATATGCACTTCTGATTGGGGCGGGAGGATAGGGAAGTTCTCAAATGTTTTAAATTGGCACACAATCGGTCTGTCAGTGGTCAGCATCTGCCTTAAGAAAAGTAGAGGCAAAATATGTAACTTTCACTAAGTCTTTCTGGACCATTGCTGGACTGAAAAAGTCTGTCCCTCAAATGGCTCACTGTTTGTTAGCTGCAGTCCCATTCTTTACCAGATGTACTGCACATCTGGTTCCAATCCCAGCAGCTGCCAGGTGTGGGGGTGATTTTAGTAACACTTTAATGGGATTTTTAGGTCCAGGTAGCTTTTGCTTTATTTGTCACTGTAAAGCACTGGGTATGCACACCAGGCTGTATTTCTGTCTCAAGAGATGAAGCCAGTCAAGACAAATAAAGCACCTTCAAAGAACCTGAAAGTTTTGTTGGCAATGAGTTTAATACCTATCAATATCTCCACTGTTTGTGAATGTACTTTGTGCTAGAGGAGCAGAGAAATGATAGGTCTTTCTTACTTTCTTTGTATCTTGATTAATTGCCATAACAGCATCCTTTTGTGTTTACAATGTATCTTGGCAGATCAGATGTTTTCTGTGCAGAGAGTTTGGATGTTTGGCCAATTTGGGGAGCAGCTATATTCATATATTCTGGAGCAGTAGGGCTCTTTCTCCCTAGCTTCAGTGTATGTGCTTTACAAATCCAGTCATTGGTAGCTGGTTCTGATCTTCAGAAGCTGTTTTTCCTTTAAGTTATTATTTTTGCTTTATAGAGAAGACCTGCAGGTTGTCCCATTTTAATAAAGATGCAGTTTCAGGGTTTCTATAAACTGCTTTTTTTTTTTTTTAATGTCTGCAAGTAAACTGTGTTAAACTGCCTGGGCTCAAGGAAGGCGTGAGAATTGCTTTGTTTTATTGCACTGTTCACTTTAGTACCCAGGAGCCTGAAACATTATTTGAGTCTAAAAATTATCTGGCCTTGGTTTTTTTTTTTTGTTGTTTTGATGCATTTTTTCTGGTTTTGGTTTGGGTTTTTTTGTTGTTTTGTTGGGGTTTTTTAATCCACTAAATTTGGTTTGTAAAGCTGGCTTGCATTGAACTTCTTATTTACCAAATTTCTGCCTCATTTCCAAGTCAGTTCAATGAATGATCCTATTTAGTTCTTTTTCCTGTTTAAAATATTTCCTACTGAGTCCAGAGCAGTGCCCTTAAAACATAATTGATTTGGGTCATTGAACCCTTTTTTTTCATGCATGTTAGTTTACATCCCGCCACTGGTCTGACTGGTATTTAAATTAGAAAATTGCAGGCGGATTTCTTCTAGAGGCTAAAGTTCATGTGGAGTTTCTGGCAAAATAATGTCTTGGAGTACATATCCCTGGAACTGGGCAATGATTTGTAACTTTTTTTTAATTCTCTGTCTGGCCAGAGTGTTATAAATCTGGCGCTCCCTTGTTAGCTTCATGCTAAGCAGCAATAATGTCCACAGTGTTTTAGTCCTGATAATTCTAATTACTGAAGCACTGAAGAAGCTGAAAGCTGAGAAGATGGACAAGGCTGGCCTCAAGTCCTGCACAGCACAGGGAACTCCCTCTTTGTAGACATGAACCATAATTCTCTCGTTCACCAAGGCCAGCAATGGAAGCAGCAGCCAAGGTAAGAGACATGAGCAGTGGCAGAAGATTTCTGAAATACTGTGGGTAATCTTTATGCAGAAGGAGCTAAAAGACTGTAGTATCAGTAGAGATGTCAGCCATCATTGGGGTGAATACGCTGAAATAATTTTTTTTCTTTACTATCTAAGAGGTTGGAGCAAACAATCCTGTTGCACTGGTTTGAAAAGATCCAGCAAAAAAACTTTCCTGTGGTAACCAAAAATCTGCTGCTTTGTGTGGTGGTAAATTATTCAGGTGGTGGTAAATTATTCAGGTGTCTTTCTTCCTGCCTTCCTTTCTTCTTAAAAAAAAGAACTCTTGCCATATTTGGTACCAGAGAGTGGCTAGCCAGCAGTAGTGTAGCTAGTCCAGGTCTGGTAAAACAACCCTTCCCACTACACACAGTTCTTAGTATGCACTGATCTCTCAGGTCTATAAATGATAAATATTCAGCTTGGTGTTTAGATACTCCCTTGAGTATGGGAAGTACTAAATAGAAAAGTAATCCTCTTGTACAAATTCGTGGCAGGAGAAGGGTGGAGAAGGGACAGGGCATTGTAGGGTCTTGCATTAATATGGGGAACAATTTTACAGTGGTAGGGAGAAGTCTGACTGTCAGCCTTAGTTTTCAAACTCAGTGTAAGAACATTATCATTCCTCCTACAAGCTCTCAGCAGCAAATGGCCTTATGGCTCATTTTGAATATCCTTACTCACATCATTGCCAATGGAAAGGAGGTTCCAATTCTAAGAGGAGCAAAGGCTAATTTGCCTATATTTCCTTTCTAGAATTTTCAGAGCCCTACAGAAGTCATCTGAGACTTCAGGAGGATTTAAATCAGGCCATAAGTACTGCTGGCTTGGATTAGTAATGACGTACATTGAGGACAACATCTGTATTTGGGTTTGGGTGGAGCCCTTTCATGGTAGAAGAGTTGGTAATACTTTTACAGTACCTTTCATCAGAGGATTTCAGAGTTTCACAAATATCTAATTACAGAAACTATGAAACTATGTGAAATCCTTGGTTCTGGGGGAGTACAGGCAGTACCATTATGCTTCAATAGAAAGCAGGGGTGGGTGGTGTTCAAAGTGGCAAAACAAAAGCAAATTTTCACATACAAGCCATAACCTGCTCCATTATCTCATTTTCATCCAGGGTTTCTTTTTCATCCTCTTGTTTCTTTATATTAGCAGCCAGGTTTCAACACCAAATGAGCTAAATTAAATGGGCTGCCACAAGCCTCCATTCATCAGCTCTTAGGAAGGCACTTTTGGAAGTTCATTGATCTCTTACTGATCTGTTTTTGTATTTGTGTTTCTTTATTCTGTTAAGGTGTAGCAGGACTTTGCTTGGGTCAGGTGCCAAGGATGCCAATAATGCCATCTTCCTAGGTACAGGAGCTCTGGGATGACATCCTTCTGAAAGTCCAGCCTGATCCAAATCCCAGAAAGCTGGTCACTCAGCCTTTCCATGTTGGGTGTGCCTGCTCTGTACTGTACTTAATTTGGGATTAGCAGTGGGAGATCTAATCCACTTACTCTACTTAAATCCAGCTCTCTCCTGGTCTTGGTTAGTAAACATTCCACTGTTTTGAGAGACTGAGTTTTTCTTAAAGGGATTTTTGGACTGAAAATGTGGAGCCTTTACTGGTAGCACTGAGGCTTGAAGCCCAGGCTGCCCTTGCCCTTGACTTGCTCCTGTGCTCTAGATCTGCATGGGTGGGCACTTCAGGTAAATCCCAGACCTCACTATTTGAATACAAGGGCCCCAAGGAGCTGCTCATCAAGACTAACTTTAAATGCAAGCTTAGCAGGCTGAACACTTTGATTTGCCTCTAAAATCAACAGTAACTTATTCCAGGTTTCCTGGTTGAAACTTGAATGGGGAAGAAGAAAGGATGTCTGCAAAGCAGATTTATTTGGGAAAACAAACTGCTCACTGGTTGGGGCTCTGTAACAACAAACCCAGGGTTTAGTTTTTTCTTCTGTCTGCAGTATCTGTGATACTTTTTTCAGCTTTCTCCCAGTCCTCCCTGCTGTGCCCTCATGCTCTCTCCTTATGTGTAAGCAATAAAGTAAAATTTACAAGCATCCTGCTCTCTGAAATCCTGGCCAAGATGAAGCCTTGGAAATTTCCCTTTTCAGAGTGCACAGGAGGAGACTAATCCTGGAAAACAAGGTGGAGAGAAGTGCTGCTGTTTGTATAGCATCCAAAACTAAGGATGAGCACTCAGACCACAGCAGACTCCTGGATGCTCCAGCCCCAGCTGCAGCAATGGCTCACGTGGAAGCCCAGCTGAAAAGATTGTATGGAAAGGAGAGAGTTTTTCTTTGCTTGCATTTTAAAGATCACTACCCACATTTTCTGCACAAGCCCTCTCACCTGCTAGTCACATTTAGTGAGACAACAACCTGGTTCCCAAAAGGTTGGGATAACAGCTCTGCAGCAGGGTAATGGTGACACAGAATATTTGCAGGTTTTGCCTTTCACATGTGGAACATTTTCTTCTCCATATGTTTGTGCAATAGACTTCCAACATGTGAAACATCTGAAGTGTCTGAATGAAACAATGGGGTCACGTAGCTGGAAATCCAAGCACAAGCAGCTCTTCTTTTGCCAGGCCAGTTTATATGTATGTGTGCATTTTGTTTGCTTTTAAAGATCCAAATTTATTTCCCAGGAAGTGGCCAGCAAAATTTACGTAGGATTGCCTTTCAGTTTGCCTTTCTCCTGTTTCTGGTCCTTTCAAAACAAAACAAAGCAGTTTTGGGTACCTAAGCTGCATATGGATTTCATTATTTAAATCTCTGCCATGTATTTGAGAGGTGATATATATGAAGTTAATTTGGGAACATTAGTTTACAGATTCCTATGGACATACATAACTTGTTCAATGGACTTTTACACTGAACTCCACAAGTAAACTTTTACTGCAGGGCTATAGCTTTTGTTTTGTTATATATCCCATCTGGTTACCAAGCAGTAGAAAACAATCTGACCGTGTTTTTTGCTCTTTAATTTGAGCCACTTTTAACTGCTCAATTTATAGAAAATGAAAACCAGATTGATCTTCTGGAAATTGCCCCATCACCCCTGTCAGTTCCCACCAACCCTATCGTTTACTGTTAATTTTCCTATGGTGTCTTGGGTACACTTTGTTAATGGCAACTTGCTCTAGCAGAGAATAGACCTATGTGACCTATTAAAGCCCTGAAGCAAATGGCCATGGCATCTTGAACTCTTCATTACACTGCCTTACTTTTATTTACCATGGTCCCATCATATTCATGATTATTTGCCTGAGGAGGCACTCTAAATGATGCCTTTGTTTCTCTTTCTAAGGCTTTACATTTTTTTGTATGTTTGAATGAGGCTACTTTCTGAAAAAGGAACCCAACAAACTAGAACACGGAGAGCAGCTTTGTATAGACGAAGGATCTTATTTGATATGGCATCCTGCATCTTTGTTGGAGAATCTCTATATGTCTGCTGAGTGCCCAGGCACAAGAGTTAGCTTTTTTCTCCTCCCTCCCCCCGCAAGGATTAGTCTGAAAAGTCCACAAGAAAAGGCTGGTTGTTGATGGGAATTCCAGCACTCCCTGGTGGATGTTATGATAGATATGTTTTGTGCTTCCTTGGCCATAAAAGCTAATGTGATGAAAGGGGAAAGCCAAAGTTCAGACTGCTTTCATAATGACATGGCTCACATTTGGTGCATGAGCACAGCACAATGAATTTATGAGACACTTATGGGAGGTTTCTGCTTAAAACAGTTCTACTTTATGGGTGTAATGGTTATAGTCCACAAAGGAACACTGCCTAGTCAAGTGGGTCTTTCCAAGAACTGGATTTGCATATTTTAAATAAATTTTTCAAATCATTTGATAGAAAATCATTTGGGATTTTTTGGTTTGCAGACTGAAATGAGAAGAAGGAAATTAATATTGCAGTATGGGGCTGTAATCAAGATAGAGAAGAGTTCAGAGTAAGATCTGGCACTTAGTTTCTAGTAAAGGCACCTGGATGTAAATGAAATTAAAGAAAAAATGTCCTGTGCCTTGGCCTGGGTCTCTTCCAGAGTATTTCCATCTGTATTTCACACTCTTCCAACATTTTATCCGCTTCATGAGTGTGTCTGCACCTTGACATGCAACAACTACTAGTAATCAGTGAATGCCAGGGTAACTCCTGTGGTGAATAACTTCAGTCTGGGAATCAGGCAGATACCAAATGTACCCATGAGCTGCCAAGCCCACAGAAAAACTATTCATCTTAAGCACTTCTAGCCCTAAAAATCTCAGTCACAGATGAAATTTTAAGATCTTGTAGGTGAATCCAACTCCATCTTAATTAAAGAATTGAAAGGGGAGAACTAAAACTTACATCTATTTGTGATGTGGTGGAAGAGAACAAGAATTCTTTTTAGTGTTCTGAGACTTCACCTCTGAGCCCTTAGGTGAGTTAGCAATAGCCCTCCTACAGCCCCACCTTTGCTGAGAGGGGGATGTATTCTTCCAGAGGGCTGTTGAGACCATCTCTAACTACTGCTCTGAATTTCCCTCTGCAGGAAACAACTCTGCCTGCAGAGGGAAAGAGCCAAATTAGCCAGAAAAGCCTCGCACCCAGAGCTGGGTGTTCTTCATCTTACACAGAAATCTTGCATCAGGCACTCAAAATGGTCTGTGGCTGCTGCAGGAAATTCTGTCCACTCCTCAGAACTACAGTGTAGGTTGGCTTCTCTGGCCTAGTGAGGATGAACTGGTTTTCCTTCTCATCAGAACCTCCCAAAAGCAGCAGAGCATTCAGCTGCCTTTCCTCCGCGTGCTCCGAAGGCAAATACGCAATATCAGTGTATGCTCAGCCTGCATATACTGCTGATCATGCTATGGAAAGCTGGGCTGTTCCATGGGTGATTGTTCAGCAAACAGCCCCTGCCTGTGTCTCTGGGAACAAGCATTTTTTTGTTGTTTGGGGACAAGCATCTCTGGAGTTAAATGAGGAGGGCTGTTGTTCTCCACAGAGGCTGGAGTGCAGTCGCTGTGCCTCTGTGCCTCTGGTGGTTGTCGGAGTGTTTGTTTTTTTGCGATTTTCCCTTTCCCCACCTCCTGTTCTGGGCGAGGATCAAGGAGGAGGGATGGTGACCTCATGGTGCAGTTATGCAATCTGCCAGAGCCAGGTATCAAAACACAGTGCAGCTGTGGAGCTGGGACCTCGCTGGGGCTGGGGGCCCTGGCCTCCTGGCTCTAATGAGATCACTGACCTTCTCCTGCCACTTCTTCTGCAGCTGCTTTGATTCCCAGGGATTTGTTGTGGCCATGCCTGTCTAACGGTTTGGCAAGCTGCCGCAGGGAATGCTGCAGCCAGGGGCAGGCGCTAGGAGCTGGCCCTGGAGACCTGGAGCAGGTGAGCCCTGCCAGCTCCTTTCCATCCCAACAGAGCTTGTTTGCCTCCATCCAAGGGTATGCAAACATTACCACCCTCCCTGGTTATTCTTTTTCCCATAGGCAGTGAGGAGAAGGTTGCTTGTTCTCCAGTGAAATAAAGCAGTGCCTTCCCAGCAATCTTCTTGTGATGCTTGAGCTGCAGCAGAGTCACATATGGGAAGAATAAGAGAGAATAACTTGTCTGCAGTCTGAAGCATATTTGGGCCTCCAAGTCCTCAAGTCTCATTCAGACTTTGCATTCTTTGCTCTAATTGCCGAGCTGCATTCCTGCTTCCCTCACCTGCTCTTCCAGCAATATTTGTATTTTCCTTGTCTCCAGCAGTAATAGGCTTTCACAGCCTCCTTCCCTTCCTACCTGCATATTTTTCCTCTTCAAATGTCCTGCAAATCATTAAAAACAATCAAAAACTTGGAGATAAATGTGAAAACAGGGCCCTGTGAAGCCGTCTGATGTGTGCCAAGAAGGAATAGAAGACAAGTCAGTTTCCTGAAAATGGGATTTGCAGAGTGGAAATGTCACATCCATAATCACTTTCATGTGGTGGAACTGCTGCTGCCCACCACTAAAATAACAGAGCATCTGTTAAAAAATGTGGGTTTGGTTTTGCTTAAATCCAGCAGGTTCACTCACTTCAAGAAGTATTAGGTCCTCGTTTAAAAACATGAGTGCAGCTGCTCTGGTACCATGAATGTATTAAAAGCAAATGTATGCTCAGCCCAGCTTGAGTTGCACACTGAACCCTGGTCAGAGCTTTTTGTGGGAATACATGTGAGCAGATGGGTGGGTTTGTGCTGGGACATGGATATTGGCAGGGCAAGGGACACCTCTCAGGAAGCAGGGTACTCTCATAAGTGATGGGAACTCTTTTGGAGATCAACTGAAAAATAATTACAACTAAAGACTGAAAAAAGGAGATGGGAAACTAATAACTAAGCAAAGTGTCAGCAGTTTTTGTTGTCAATCCCATGTCTGACCTGCTTCTGCTAACTCTGCTACTTTCAATCATCCAGAGATACTTGAAGAGTTACTCTAATGTGGGATGAGAAAGTCTCCTTTTGCTGTTGCCTCATGCTTCAAACAGCAAAGGCAGTTTGGCAGAGAGGGAAGTGGCGATTCCAAGGCATTTCCAGGAACTCTTGTACTGCCAGGTGGAAAAAAATTAGGTTAGATGTGCTGCAGCTGTATCTAGTTCATGCTAATGGAAGAAAATAAACCTTGCATGCAAAGATGAGCTGAAAATGCAAAATTAAATAGAACACTAATTTTCCAAAGTCTGCGATTAACTTTGTCCTCTGCTTGGAAAAAGTCCTACCAGCTTTGATCTCTAGATCAGTCAGCTAGTGAAGAAAATGTGGTCACTTCTTAAACCAACAGACTGGAGTTTTCTATCTTACTCTTGGGATAGTCTTTCCTCAGATCCTGGATTTGACAAGCATCCAAAAAGCTCAGACTTCCCTAGCTTGGAAATACTGTGAGAGGAGAACTTGGGGCTTTTGCTGGGAACCACAAGAATCGTATTTCTGGTAGCTTTGCAGCAAATTCCAGCCATGTCAGCAAGTAAAGACTTGTCTGTATTTTTTTTTTTCGCCTGTAAACTGGGATTGTGGCATGAAAACTTTCCCTTTTTCCTTCTCATTTTCCTTTTAAAACCCTAAGTTTAGCACTTTGCTCTGGCTGAATGTTTGGGCCACTTCATATTTCATCCCAGGTGGCTGGCTCTGTTCAAGTGTCCTCAGGAGTCCGAGTGCTCTTTAACTTGGAATGAACTTCCTATGCTTGGAGGGGAGAAGGGAGAAGTAGCTGGGATGCCCTACCTCCCCCTCTGTGTTTTGAGCAAAGATGTTGGTGTAGCCAGAGTTTCAAAGAGGTCCCTTGGGGAGAATAAATGTGAAGGAGCTGGTGAAGGAGCCTTGAAGCATTTCCAGCTCTTTGGAAGAAACACACGTGTGTGTGCATGTGTGCACATAAGATGCTTTTAATTTTGGAGGGGTGAGGGATCCCAAATAAAGCTTGCTGGGTTTTCATCCCACTGGTGCTATGTTGAGCTCAGATGGCTAAATTTAATCATCCAGGCTGAACAACCTTGGATTCTAAGACTGCATCCATCTCTGTGCAGAAGCTATTTGCTTACCCCTGTAGCTTCTGTTGGATCAGCTGTAGGCTGGCAAGGTAAGGCTACTGTGGAATGCCCTTACACTGTCCTCTTCTGGCACCAGGCAGCTGCAGTGGATTTTGATTTTTAAATTAAGCAAAAAATTCTACCTGTAGAGGAGCCCTTTATTTTCTACTCTTGGAAGTGTTTAAGTAGTGAGGCAATTTTACAGGAAGGGACAAAACATAAAATAACTTTATGACCCAAATTGTAGGATCATAACCAAGTATTTTGACTTCAGAATGATTTTTTAAAAGGGCCTGAGGTCTGCATAAAAAGATTCTATCCTCACCTCCACTCGTTACTCCAGTATTAGATTTTTTCTAGTAGAGTCTTCAAGCAAAGACCGAAAAGCACTTTTACTTGGATAAGGAGTTAATACACATCTGTGCTTGAAAATACTAATAAATGCAGCACTTCTTAAATGTTCAGTCAGTTTGAAATATAGTGGATTATTTCTACTCTTGTTTCTAAAAAGAAGTGGAAGTGACATTTTTAAATCTGCCTGAAGCTTGAAATACATATGAGAAATGCACAGACGTTGAGATGTGCATAAAGCATTAATGAGGGCAAAGTGGGTTATGAACTTTGCACATCATTTCCTTGCAAGCCTGCAGCTGGGTATCTCTGTTAGGTGTGTGGCTTGGCCTCTGAGGATGGCATGGAAATTTCGTGGCGCAGCTGTGTGTCTCCAGTTGCCTCTGCTGAGCTTTCACTCTGACTCTGGCTATGCACCCCAAGAACTTGCTATTTCTTGGGTATTTTACAAAGGAAAACAAGCTACATTGGACAAATCCCAAACCAGAGAATCTGAGATCGTGCTCACAGAGGAATATCAAACATCAAGACAGGATGTCCTCTTTCCCCTTCTTTGAAATAAATACACTTCAAAAATAAACAGTCTTTGGGATGCAAGTGAGATGGTGTCCTCCAGGATGTTGCAGCTCCTCATAACCAGCATTGACATGAATGAAGAAAAAGAAGCAAAATCTAGGAAAACAAAGGGGCTGAGGGTTTCCCTAGCCAGGGCCTTGCATCACTTTGTTTCCAGTTCTCTTCAGCAGGGCTTGTATCTTTACAAGCTGAACCACATGGCCATGTCACCTTCTCTTAGCAGCATCCTCCCACATTCCCTCTGGGCTCCTAGCATCACCTCAGGCCAGCTGTGTGTCTCCAGTTCTGAGTGTGTCTCTGGTCTAGCTTGGTACCTTCTTTGGCAGTAATTGTGATTAAAAGATGATAATTAAATCATTAAATTAAATTATTCTTGTAGAGAGTGGGATTCCCTTAGAATGTGTTGATTCCCTGACAGTGTTCCTACAGGAATAATACAGAGTCTTCAGGCCTATATTTGTAGGTGTTGTGTGAGAGGAGAGCAGAGTTAAGAGTTGTATTACTCAGATGATGATAACTTCTCTTCCTGGTGCATGTACTTGGGTGGGCCTTATGATAAAATCCCATCTGGCCAAAACAATAATTTTCTCCTTTTTATGTATGGGAATTCTGCTTTTCATCAGTGCCTGCTGCTTCTCAAGAGCTCTTTGATGTACAGAATCCAGTTTGAAGCAAAGACACAGTGGCTTTGTGCTGCAGAATACAGCCAGGGCTTGCTCTTTCTCTGGAAGCTGCTGCTCCTCAGGAAGCAGCTGCTGGTGGCTGCACTGAGATTCCTGAACAATGTTTTCCATCACTTCTGGCCACATCTGTTCCAACCCAGCACAGCTTCATGCGTAAGAAAAACTCTCTCCAACTGCATCACAGGTGGGTTTGCTGCACATGTGGGCAGCAGAGCATTCCTACCTCCATCAGAGCACCACTTCCAGAATCACCTTTGAGGGACAAGGACAAGGTCCTCCTTGCACTCCTTAGCCCTGGGTTTCCTGGTGCAGAGGCCTTGTGGCTGCTTACATATGTGTGTCTTAAATTGCTCAGAGCTGATGTCAATATTAGCTACTCAGCCCAAACACCAGCACAGGAGGAGGTAAGTGCATGACAATGGGGCATTTTTTAGTAATGGCACAAGATTTAGGCTTCTGAGCTGCTGTGGAGTGTGAAAAGGGGAAGTGCAATGTCTTGGCATGCTCTGAAACAGCCAACCATTGTGTCCATGGCCAAGCAGCAAAAGCTGAGGTGTGAGTTACTTCTAAACCTACTAAATGCTGTTCCCCAGTTACCCTAATACAGAATGGAGGTAGGATTTGTCTGACCATGATGGACTGGAGATTTACTTCTACACAGCTGTTGGGAACATATGGGACCTCTGGCCAGAGTGGAAAGTACAGAAAAGCAGAAGAACAGGACTGGTAATCTGGTTCTCCCTGCTCATAATTCACCTAATTGGTGTGGGCATAAATCAAGTGTTGCTTTTAAAAAGACAACAACCTATCATTTGCAAAGATTAAAAATGTGCCAGGTTTTTTTTCTGCATGCATCTGTCAAAAGCCCACGAGTCCATAGCTTGCTGCAGAAGGGAACATCTGTGTCTAACTGGCAAAACTCAGGGTTCATAATGGATGATTCAAATGAACAAAACCATTTTGTCAGTTATTCAGTTGTGGATTATAAATTAATCAGAAATCCTTCCCCCTTCCCTTCCCTTCCCTTCCCTCAGATCTGTCTCACATTTCCTGTCCTTTGTGGGTTTTTTTCCCCTGATCTCAGAGCAAGTCTTGAATCTTTTTGGTCTCACAAGCCATAATAAATGAACGATTCCTGCACTGCCACAACCTTTCAGCCATATATCTGGAATTCACACACTGCACTTCCCCTTCTGCCCAGGTTTTGGGGTTCAGGGCAGGTGTTGGGGTTTGAATCCAAGACTCCTGGGATGTACACAGAGAGTGCAAGATATTCCTCCTAAAATGGTGAGAGATCTAAGTGAAAGTGAAGGCAGGAAAGAGAGCTTATCCTGAGGGTGGGGGCGAGGGATTTGTGGGGGGATGCACTTCCCCATTCAGCACTGGTGATTAATCCCACAGCATTGCTGATCTGGCGGCTGCAGCTCTCTCAGGGTGTTAACAAAGTCTCCTGGTAGTAGAGGTGGGGCTGTGGACGCCTCCAAGCGCCTTCTCAGAGTCTGAAAAAAGGCAACTGGATCAGCTCACATATTCCTCAAAACAAAATCTCAACACTCAATCAATGCTAATTTAAGTAGGCTTGAGCTGATCTGTGATCCTCCCACATCCAGGAGTGCCACCCTGCGAGAGCAGCAGTTCTGGTGCTCATTCTGCCTCCAAAACTGGGCACAGAGCTTAGTGGAAAAGTTAGGTGTTGTTTACTGCTTTTTGCTATGCAAATATCTTGTTTAAAGTGAGCTCCAAAAATTAGTGTGGAACAAAGGCGAGATGCACCGATGGGCTGGGATGGAGGGAAGAGAAGTCACAGAAAATCCCTCTATTCCTCTTCCGAGTGCAAGAGCCATCCTTTCCCTGAGGAGAGAGGAGCATATTCACTAGAAACCAGCAAGTTTTCAGTAAAATCCAAGTGGCCACAAATGTATCTATAATTCTGATGTGAATTAGTAAATGGATCTAAATGTTAGGATCTGTAGCCTCTTAAATTGACATAAAGTTTTGCTGTTTTCACCTCAGTTTTATAATGAATTAACTAATCCAGACTGATGCCCAAAATTTTACCTCCTAGGGAAGAGATCAGCAAAGTTCTACTAATATATTTTACATATATGTGGGACTCCTAAGGCATTAGAGAATAATATATGTGTGGCAATGGATGTGGTTTCTTTTCCACTTGAGACTTCCAGCCATGGTCCAGCCCAGGTGCCTTAAATGAGAAGCCTGTGGTTTATTCCACTATAATTACCATAAGCTGTGATTTAAATGACACTTTTAAAAGTCAAATATTGGATTTCAAGTTGAACACAGAACACAGTTTCCACCCACGTTACTGTTTTTGTCCTTTTCTGTGGCCATCCTGCATCCACCCCAAAATCCCTCAGAATATGAGCAGCACCTGCTGGAAAACAAAGGCTGTGCCTTGCAGAACAGGTCTGGCTTTTTGTTTCTAATTAGGGCCTTTTGGCATTGCATTTTTTTTTCTTTCCATTTCAGTATGAGCCAAGGGGAGGGACCAAGAGAAAAAAAAATCTGGAGTATTTTGATCTTTGTGGCTTTATATGGACTTCATAAGCTTCGTTTGTTCTACTGCCAAGCTTCCTTTGTGTTTAAATAGATAACAGACCAAGACGACTAATCATTTCCAATAAAAAACCACACCAAACCCAAAGCATTCCCTTTCTTTTCCAATTAATGCTTGTAAACCCATGCTCCTAGACAGGGCTTGTGACCTAAGCACTTCTGATTTTTTTTTTTCCCCTTTTCAAAAACAATTGCCCTAGGCGCAGACTGGGCTCTGTGCTCCGCAGATTTATGAAGGAATCTTGAAAAAAGGCTCTGAGAGTGGCTTTGGGAGCAGGTAGTCGTAAATATGAGGTGCAAAAGCAGCCTCATGCACCTTTAGAGAAGCACAGAATGGTGGTTAGTGCCACCATTTATGGACTTCCTTCCTCCTTGGAGGCTGGAGGCTATTTGTGGAGAAGGAAGAAATAGCAGATTTCACATGGAACTGTCGCTGTGTTATGTAAAATGCATGTTGGTTGCTGGTTTACTGGTGAGAGCTGGTATCTGCTGTCACTATTTTGAGAGGCTTTGCACTTGAAAAAGAGACAATTTGCCCAATCAAAACCGGCTAAATTTTATCGAAGTAAATAAGGCTGAATGTCCTTGAAACAGAAGATGAGTTGGTTGGATGAATCATGGGTGATCATCAATGCAAAGGTTCTTTTTTACATTAAAATGTTTTTGTAATGAAAATAACACAGAATTTGAGATGCTGTGGTGACACATTTTTCCTTTAGCTTCTCAAGATTTCTCTCATGCAACCAACTGTTTAGGGCAACACATTTTTGTGGTCAGAAAGTTGTATGTTTGCCAACAGCACAAATTATCAGTAGTAGGAAGTGAGAATTATGTGAATTACTTACGTGGGTTATATTTCTCCTGGAGGTTGACCATTCAATATACACTTCCACGGTCTCTAAGAGAGGCTTTCCATATTAGATTGATGCTCCACAAAAGTGGGAGCTAAGACTTGCACAAGCTTAATGAATTTCCCTGTCTTGAGGGTATATTAAACCAGTCTCTGCAGGGAAAGAAAAGAGCAGGAACTTCCATGGATCTGGCATATATATATATATGTATATATCTGTATCCTGCATATATATATAATATATGGCAAGATGTCAGATTCTTTGTTTTATTTCCCAGGTGTATTACTCCTGTGGTGCAGTGGTGGAATCCATGGAAAGAGGGCTGATTTTGTCTCCAGGTTTCCCGAACAACTACTACCCAGGGACACACTGTGTTTGGCAGTTTTTCATTCCCATGAGAACCCATCTCATCTTGGAAATATTTGACTTTGACATTTTTGAGAGCTCTGGTGAAACTCCAACCCCCTGGGATGGCTTTTCAGCCCCTGCTACGACAGAAAATAAGGACATGCCTTCCCTTGAGGAAAACCTGGACTTTGCTGTCCACGCCACAAAACCCTCTCTCCGAGCCACGATGTCAAAGCAGGCTCAGGATCTGAGCAGCACTGGAGACCAGTCAAAGGACCTTGCTGGTCACCTGGATGAACTTCCAGGAACCATCTCAAAAAAAGATGAAGCCAAACAAGCATCTGAAGAAAATCAGTGGAAGCAGATGAAGGAACCCAAAGCAATTACCAAGGCTCAACCCGAGGAGTTGCCATTCCCTGTGGCTGGTAGTGCCTCGGTGCAGAGGCAAAATAGCAGTGGCCTGGGAGCAGGAGAGGATTTGGAAGGGAAGATCTTGCTTGCCCACCTAACTGCTAGTGAGAGAGATGAAGCTACAGTGGAGAGCTGGACTCTTCCCTCAACAGCACTGCCTGTGGAAATCTCCTCCAGCCCTCAGTCAGCAGTGGATGTCTGTCCCCATGATGTGTTATATGTTTCTGATCTCATCACATTTTCCTCTCGCTTCTGTGGACCAAATTCACCTGTAAACAAGACCATGGTCTTTGGTTCATCTCTGGAAATGGTTGAGGTCATCATGGAGCTGATCACCACCACGGACAGGGGCCGAGGCTTTGCCATGCTCTTCGAGTACAGGAACATCTCTGACCCCAACACTGTGGATGCTGTGAGGCAGGAGAGGAAGGAGAACATGATGATGCTGGCAATTGTAACAGGGATTGTTGTCTTTGCACTTGCTTTGCTCTCTGCCATCTGTGTGGCTTGCAGGTAAGGTGATGCACACCAGAGCCCCGCAAGCAGCTGATATTATCCGTAGGGAAAAAACCAGAAGAGTTATGTTTCCTTTGCTCTGCTAACTCCTGCTGTCCTCCAAATGTAGTAAAGTGGGTACAGAGGAAACTAATGCCAGTCACTGCTCCTGCCATTGGCTCCTCAATTTTCTTTCCTACTTCTACAGCTCCTGTACTTCAGATTTATTTTCTTTTTCCTGCATAAATACCTGAAGGGTCAGGACTCTCCTGGGCATATTTTTGTTTCAATGGCAGTGGTGCCTTTGAACCTTAGCTTTTGGCTGATGGACAGAAAGATCATCCTTCCCTGAGTCTCCTGAGCAGGCTGAGCTGACAGTAACTGCATCTTTTCACAGAGATCCTGCAGTTTGACCCTTAACTAACCATCACTAACACTCTGCACACAAGTAAATAATAACCAAAGTATTACCACTTAGAATTAAGATTTAAAAATATTTTCCCATCTGTAGCATATTTTATCCAAGAGACTGTGCAGACATTTTAAACCCAATGCATTCAGCGTGTTAAGAAGTCATCTGCACATCCCTTTGATGCTGGGGAAGAGCCCAGAGCCATGCTGCAGTACCTCTTATTGTTCCCAAATGCAATCCAAAGCCATCCAGTCAAGTGAGCTGGTGGTCAGGCTGGGTTGTGGATTCCCAGCTCCTGATGCTTACTAGTTAAACAGCTAAAACCAGACACTTACACAAGCATGCCTCTCCAGTCAATTGCTTTTCTTTTATATATATTTTTTCTCTATATCTATCCAAAGAACACTTCTCCGCCCCCCAGCATATGTTTGCATTTTTCTAACTCCCTAGCGAAAACATTTTTGTAGAAACAGTGATTTATTTCTCTCCCTTCCAACAAATTCAAAACACAGCCCAAGCTCCCCAGGTTTTTGTCAAAATAATCACTATTTTTCAAGTGTTTTAACTTCAATGAAAACATCAGGTAAACTGAAACAAACACTGTCCCTTGCAGGGCTCCACGGTGGTGGCTGGGTGTTGGCAGGAGCATTCATTTCCCAGAGCCATCATGCAGCTGCTCTGCTTTCCTCCTTCCTGCATCCCCTGCCTCCTCTTGTGTGCATCCTCCAACCCCAAGGGTCTCAGGGCTGCCCAGACACTCCTAGTCACTGAGGTTGGTTTGACAGAGGAACTTGGTTTTCCTGGTCCTTCTGGAGGCTGAGTTTCTTGCTCTGGCTGAACAAACACGAAATGCAGGCCACCACCCTTGGGTATCAGAGAACGTGGGCACAGTGGTGAAGCTTAAATATAATCTCTCTGCCTGTATATATGGAAATTCCTGCTTTCAGGGTCTGAGCCTTTCGTAGCTTTAAGAGTTAAACTTGCATGAATTACATCTAACTAACCTTTTTGTTTTTAAAGAGCTTGCAGAACACTAATTTAGACCACAATTTTTTGCTAGCTCTAAAGGAAAACGTCTGGTGGAAAATGTCTTCCAGATACCAAAATACTTTATTTTTATACCCTTGCCAATCTTCAAAAGAGACAGAAACAGGCTCCCTTTGCTATGGCAGCAGTCTGGGCTGATACACATGTTGAGTAGGCTGTTCTTGCTCCAATACCCCTATTTAATTTCACTGTAACAATCCATGAAGCAGAGTATTATTCAAACCAAAAAGCACACCGGCAATCTGAGGTTCCACTGGCTGAGGTTTCCTCTTCAAAGCCTGTTTAGAAAGTCAGGCCATGCTGCTCACATTCACGGTTTGGCTTTTCGCTTGTCAGATGTTTACAAAATAATGTTCTGCTCCTGCTGATCAACAGGGAAAAAAAGTGCACAGAGTTTCAGCCCCACACACCAATGTTTCTATGTTCTGGTCGCTGGGAATACATCCTACCAGGGGTCCTATGGCATAGGGTTAGGATTGCTTCTTCTAACACTGGCATTTATGCCTTTTCATTGCTCTACAACTCTTCTTTTTTTTAAAGAAGATGTCTCTGCCTCAGTCAGCTATTGACTGGATATAAATAGAGACTCTCCCTACTCCTTTAGCCTCTTGAAAGGGTGTTTACTATCCCAGCCTCCTGTATGCCTTGCATGCTGTTCCTGGGAAGCCTTGATTGCACCACTTTATTTCTTGGCAGACTTAAAGCATTTCAGTGAGATCAGGTGGAAGTGATGCCATGACCTGTACTGAGTTACCTCACTTGTGTTGCACTGGAAGAGTCTTTTCTCCCTCTTTACTCTGGTAGCTGCTTCAAGGGTCTTGGTCTCTGGCCCCAGAACCACTGGCACTGTTTGGAGCTTGCCTTCACCTCCCAGCTGTGGGGTTTTCATGCAGCTCAGAATAAGTCTGCTGAGGCCAATAAGCACTAAGCGCTGAACTTCTTTTAGATTGAGCCCATCAAGCTCTATTTTATGCTTCTTGTCCTAAATAGGGGCTTGAAGTCAGGTGTCAAATGTGTATTAGCCACAGTCTGTCCTCACTGCAGAGCATGTCAGGGTGGCAGGGGGTGGGCTGAGGGGGGAAATGGTGTTGCTTTAGCAGTGCAGCACACTCAGAGCTGGGAGCAGCCCCCCGAGGCACAGTGACACTGTCCTGGACTGGGCATTGCAGAGGATGCCAACAGCAACCTTGAAGCTCTTGGCCTCGTAAACTTGCCTTACACTTTCTTTTCAGACTTTATTTATTCCTCTGGTACCAGGTTTAGCTGTTGATTTTTTTTTTTGCATTTCTATCTGCTGCTCTTGCTCAGCTAAAAGTAGCAGGCTCTGCCTTGCCAGGAGTAGAAATGGCCTGGGATGGGCTTGGCACCCACTGCCACTCCAATGCACCAAGTCATCAGCAGTATCTGCTCAGGCTCATTGCATTGAGCCAGGGCAAAGCTCTCTGGGGAAACTCCAAGTCTCTGCCACACTGCAGCTTTTGTTTGCTACTTGGGGAGGGAATGAAAGCTTCAGTTGTTAGTTGGCCAATAATTCTAATTACTTTTGGCCATGAGGCCTGGCTCGAGTAATGGGGGATTTTTTATTTTCTTTCCCAAGCCCCAAGAACAACAGATATGTCCACCTTATTTAATTATAATCCTGTCCCATGCAGTCAAACTTTTGCTGTCTGGTTGCAACCCATGGATTGCAACTGCATTTCACATCTGCAGAGCTTCCCAACCCTTGAGTGCACAGTGACTCCATCAAGCCTTCAGTGCTGCCATCTCTCCCCACCCAAGCTGCCCTGCCAGTCACTGCCTGCTGACCATCCTTCACCTGGGCTGAGAATTTGCTTTTGCAACAAGCTGAGTTGCATCCCATCTGTCAGTGCCTTAATGCTCCCCCGTGTCTGCACTGTCCTGTGGAGAACCATTGAACACAAACTATTCTTGTTCCAGTCACTATCACCTCCATCAGTGCCAGCCTTTCTTTGTGATACCTTTAAGGCTTATTCATCCAAAAGTTTATAACACTAGTTGTTTCATAATCCCAGTTCTAATAAAAATGTGGAAAAGTGGCTAAGAACACGCCTGTGTCTCCCTTCAGCCAAGGGGCACGTTCATCCTGTAATCATCTGCCACAGCACTGCCTTTCAGTGAAACAGTCATACAAATGAGCAGCATCTGATGCTCTCTGCTTGCTAAATATAACCCAGAATTAGCTATGCAGATGAAATATTCTGTCTCGTAGGATAAGAACGATGTCACTGCCCAGACTGAAGGATCTCAGTCCTGCTATTCAGTTACTGATGTGAAAGAGCAGCTGTCAGGGGGAGCCTGGTGGGACTTGGCAGAGGTCTGAGCTCTGTTCCTGCTTTTGCAGTGAGCATGGGAAGAAGATGACAGGTTCTTCTCTTCTTCAGCTGACTTCCCACCACATGAGCATATAATTTTCTCCCCTTGTTTACAGGCCTTGCTGCCTTGAGTCTTGACAAGTATTTTGGATGCTCATAACCTGCTGGGTTCCCCTCGCAGGGTGAGCAGAGCCGAGAACTTTCCTGCTGTGGATCTTTAACTCACTCGAGGGCTTGTTATTGTTGTTGCTGTCTCTCCTTTTCAGGCAGAGAACATGCCCCAAAAGGAGCTCATCCAACGCATGCAGTGACCAGGAGGTTAGTGCTAATGGCTTCAGCAATTTCTGTTTCTCTCTTTCATATTGGCTGTTGCACTGTTTATCTGACGATGTTTACTGGGGCATGTTCTGAGTTGTAGAACAGGATCCAGAACTCCACTGTTGATATCAATGAGCTCCAGCTGGTGGTGCCAAGCCGGGAGAATGAAAACAACAACCACTCTGTGAGCCGGGAGCAGGCGGGTAAGCACAGGGCAGTGCCCGCAGCGGGTCAGGGCACCCCGGAGCCCTGGGCCACCTCATCAGATCCTTTCTTCCCCACAGCCCTCCTCGCTGTCTCGCCCATGCACAGCTGGAGAGCTGCTCCACAGCAGAAAGCCTTTGTTGTGGGGCCTTCCCTTGCTGCTCCCCCTCCCTGGGAGGGTAATTCCCCTGGCAAGGAGCACAAGCACAGCTCCAGCACGCTGCCAGCACAAGCTGTCGCAGCACATGGCATTGCAGAGACACTGGGTTAGCAGAGCAAATGTGGTGGGTTCAGGCTGCTACAAACAACTTACACAGAGCTATAAACTGTGGAAGAGCTTCTCCTGCCCTGAGCCTAACTTTGTCCAGAAAGGATGGGTTTTAAAATGCCCAAATTGTGTTTGGTCAACTCCAGCCCCTGGAGATCACTGTTTCCATGGGTCTGTATGGATGGAGGTGCTTTGGTGACATTTACCTCACAGTGTGTTTCCAGAAAAGAGCATCCCAGCTGAACTGCAGAGAATGTCACTTGCTGCAGTTTTGAGTCACAACACATGAGCTGTCCCAGTGCCCCTTTTGGTTAGTAAAGGCCAACAGGGAGAGACTTTATGTTGTGTTGTTTCTCACCATCAGCTTCCCAGTGAACCATCAGCCACTACACACTCAGCTCTCACAAGGGTGTCACCATAAAAAGCTAATTCTGTGCTCCCAGCCATGACAGTTTCCTAAATTCTTGAGGAGGTTGTGGCCAGAATGCTCCTTGCCTGCACCAGGTGACAGGCCTTGGGGACACATGCAGGCACACCCGCACCTTTCCATGGCAGTCCCTGGAGCATTAGGCTGCCTGTAGGAGCAGCTTCACTGGGGTTTAACCAAAAAGCAAAGCTCCCAATATTAGCAGGTATGAGTAAATAAAAATAAGTAATGAGTTGAGCAAGTCTGCAAGTTTCTGATCTGCAGCCCAACCTTGTGTGTTTAACACAAGGGATCTCAGTTCATGCCTGGTTTTGTTAGAAAGCAGACCCAAGGGTGTTTCTTCTCTCCCCTTTTGTTTTGTTTTTAAAAGCTTGCAGTTTCAGGAGAGCAAACTGTTGACTTGAATTTTGTTCTGGCTGGTGCAACAGCCAGCCAAAGCCTGCTCTAGATTGTGTGGGGAGGGAGGGAGGGAGGAGAGTTTGTCATGGACGAGTTGGAAACAGATGTTCTGGACTCTTGCAAGCAGTCTTTATTGATTTTCTTCCTTTCTCAGTCACTTCCTGCAGAGGCAGCACAGAACGGTCTCCTCAGGACACTGACCCAGATGTGCCCTCCTCCATCTCTGCAGTGACCACTGAGACTGGGAGTGATGAAGTGTTTATCATTTCTGCCGGACCTGGGACCAGTGGGCTGAGCTTTACCACCTATAGGATACAGGTAGGAACACTCTCTGGCATCTCAAGCTAGCCTCTTGGACAGCACTAGTCCTACCTGTCCATTTTTGCCTACTGCCCACTTTCTGGAAAGGCAGGGGCTGAAGCAGGCAGCTCTCCTAACCCTCAAGCTGAGCTGCCATCAAATGATGTGGACTGTGATCCCCTGAGCCAGTATCTTCCCAGCTTTGGGAAGAGCAAATGCAGACCTCCACCTTGGCTGTGATAGCAGATAATGCAGCTGTTTGCCAGCAGGCAGTAGGACCAACCTGCAGAAGTGTTAATTGGCAAAGCTGAGGTTCTATTAAAATTATCACCTGCAGCAACTGGGAGTCAGATCTACTCTTGCCCACCATGCCAAGTGATTGGGGAAGTTACTCAGCTCCTCAGCTTGGCAGAAAGTGTCTCACCAGGCTGGTAGGAAAATTAACAGTGTAGGCTCAAAAATAATCAGTACTTTGAATGAAAGCACTAGGGCCCTTCCAACCTCACAGACAGAAACCTGAATCGATTCAGCAGGTTCTCTCTTATTTTAGCTCTTTCCCCATGACTCCTGGTCCTTCATTTATTTAGGAACAGATGATGGCTTAGAAGCCTCAGGTCTGGCTGTCACCTCTTCAACATCGAGTGAGAGCAGACACAACACATTCATTACAAGTGTCTGCTAAAGCCTTTCCCAGGTCAATACTCTCTTCTCCAGTGCCCTCTCTCTTTTTCCCACAAGAGGCTAAACAAGCAGCACAAGGAACTCACATGCCCAGGACAGGCTGTGTAATACTTCTGTCACAGTTTACAAAACAAAAGCATTCTGTATCCCTGCACTTGATTAGGAAATTAGCCAGGAGGCCAGGCTGGTCAGGATTTTCCACCGCTGGTGTAAGACACGTGCTGAGCTTTTGCTCCAGCTGGTCACCCTGATGAACAGAAAGAGGGAAAGAAGGGAAAACAGCTCTGGAGCCTTCCCTTTTGTGGAGCAGGGCACTGGGAGTTGTATCCAGACTGGGCACCCTTGAACACCTGCACTCCCTGGTCCTTTCCAGTGCAGAGAGCTTCACCTGGTGGCAAGTCAGCCACAGCCTCTAGGCAGGAGAAAAACCTTTTTTCCTGCCTCTTTTTCCCACTTTAGTCAGAAGGAACAAATACACATAAACCCCCCATTTGTATTCTGACATTGCTTCTGCAAGCAATCTTCAGAGGGCATTTATACATGAAAAATTAAAGGAATGATAAAACAGCAAAAGTAACCCAAAGATTAAACAAATTATTTACTCAGGAAGTACCTCCTCAGTGATGTCCATGCAGCACACAAGTGAGGCAATACTCCCAAGCAGATTCCTCAAGGAACAAAAAGCCAAGCCTAGACCCATGGCAGGGCCTTGGGAAAGCCACAGCTGAAGACCATCCTGGCCAGGGGTGTGGAAATTGAGCACAGCACACTAATTACAAACTTGCACTCAAACAGGATCTCATCAGGCCACTCGATACTCAGGGTTGCTGGATGTTAAACGTATTTCCAGCTGACTTTTTAGTTGTGTATTTTTAGGGTGTAAGATGCAGCTGGCCAGCCAGCCTGCAAGGCTCACAGAGGATATGGTGCATGGCTTTGTGGCCCAGAGCTCAGCAGAGGGATGAGATATCTGCTGGAGCCCAGCCCATTCCTTGGCAGGAGCCAAGCAGTTATCCCCATGTGAAAAGAAGTGTGAAATCCTGAGCCTTCACAGTACAGTAAATAATGCCAGCAGACTCACCTCACCCAAAATGCTTGACTAGACAAAGAGAGTTTTAAGGGGCTTTCATTAAAAAAATTATCCTGATCTTTTCCCTGAGAAATTGTGTCTGGCTGCTTGGTCCTGTGCTGCCCACCAAGTGTGAGCCTCAGCTCTGCTGGACCTGAGCCAGCCACTAACTGGCTTTTGCTGTGCAGCTTTGAAAACCTATTTGAAGACACCAGTCTTGTGCTATGAGGGAAGAGCTGGGAGAGCAAAAAAACCCTCTGTTTGTGACTGGCATGAGGAGATGAAGGGTGGCATGGCTTTTGGGGGAATTAGGGGTGTCCACCAGGAGAGTCATGGCTTTCTCAATCCCCTGTGGTTCATCATTCAGCCTTTGAACTTATAACTGTGATCTCTGGCTTCTGATCAGACATTGCAAGTTCCAGATGTCTGTTTCAAAAGTCTAGAAAATACATTGCTCATCTTCCCAGTTACTTCTAATGTTTCCTTCTCAAAACCAGTGGCTAATTTTTGCATCAGTTTGGAGGTATTTATAATAATATTAGAATAATAAATCCTAAGACAGCCTGAAGAGGCCTCTGAGGAGAAGACAGCCAGCTTAAAAACTTATAAATAAAGATTGTTCCTTTAATGAAATCTTAGACTAGGAGCTTAATATTGAAACAAACTTATCCAGAGCCTGATGCCTCTCCTGGCTTCCTACTGAGTTTCTTTTTCTGATCTAGTGCTAATTTCTTGCCTCTATGCCCATCCATTTCCAACATGACACATTCACTAAATAGTTTCTTTGATTTGCAGAAACTCAGGAGATTCAGTTACTCAGAAATAACAAATTACATGTTTCTGGTTTCTCAGGATTTTTAAATCCAGGACACTGTGGGATTTATTTCAGACACCCTTAAAGGACTGTGTAAACTTTGGGAATGTGGATTTTGCATTCTTCACATGACGGCCATATGCACACAGCTGAAAATTAAAAATACGTATAGAGTTGTGTAACAGGAGGCTTAAATTAATAACAGGTGAAGTGTTAGTAAGAATGAAAGGAGATTCATAGGCATGTCAGGGATTCTCTGACATTTCTGGCTATAAGCTCATATCAATATTAAGGACAAAAATTGTAATTTCAAATGCAACATCAGAACTTCTAAGGTATGGAAGAGATCTTTGTAGTTCATTCCCATGTCTGATTGATTCTGCTCAAACACAGGGCTGATGACAGCAGTTCAACGTGGTCTCACCTTCTGATGATGCCACCTTTACACCTGTCTGCATGTCTTGCTCCACTGCCAAAGCATGGTTTCCAACTGAAGAGCATTATTTATGTGAAACAGAAATCTCCTTGGCTCCAATCCTTCTTGTTCTATTCACCACAGATACCGAGAACAGATTATTTCCTTTCCCTTTATTTTTCATTCTTTTCTTCATTCTTTCCTCACATAGGATAAAGAGCACCACATGCTTCAGTCTTTTCTCCTGAATTGTGCATTTCTGAGGCTTCTGATTCTCTTCTTGCTTGCTTCTGGATTTCTTTCAGCAGGCTCCATCCCCCATAAGTTTTATTTTCCCAGACAGACACACCTGGAGCCTTCCAAGAGCCAAGCAGAGCGGAAGAATTCTGTTTTACACAGTGAAGTTTACTACTCTGATCTGTCAAATAATTCCAGTAAAATTAATCTGTAAATATTTCATACATTTAGTGAGAGTTGTAGGACTATTTTTTATGTAATTGAAATTTCTCACTTCAGCGTTAAACCTGAAACTGGGGAAGCAAGGTAAAACTTTACTCCAGGGAAGCCAGTGAGCTTCAGGCAGCACACTGGAAGAGCAACAAGGAGAAGCTGCACTCCTGTGTCCTCTGAGAACCACTGAATCAATCAGCCTCTTGCACTAACAGCCTGTTTTCAAAGTGTTTCAAAAATATTTCGACGGAAGATGCCTGTAAATGATCTCCATTTACTCTTTCCAGGACAAAAACCTAAAAAGAAGTGTCACAAGCCCAGCCTCTGTGTCTGACTGGCTGAGCTCCCACCCCATGGCCGCAGGGGCAGAGGCTGCTGAGAAGGGCAATGTCCAGCTGGACAATCCCTGTCCCAGGCAGCGCACATGGAGTGCCCGCACCTTCCACGACCTCCTGGCTCCAATACCACAGCTACAGAAAAAATGGTGCAGCTGGAGCACCAACAGCCCCTTCACAAAGCTGGTGGACAACAGTGTAAGTGTGGCAGGGAGGGGAGGATGTGGTGGTCAGGGTCTCAGCCCCGCTGTTCACTGATGGGACACATTTTCCCCTTGGCCTCACCTCTCTGTCCTGCAGTGCAAACACATCTCAGTCCATCTTCCTTGGTGTATGGGAAACTCTCTGGTCTAATTATATTGTAATTTAGCCAGGCTTTCCTGAAATTGTTAAGCAGCTGTGTTTTCCAGCAGTTAGCACCTGGCTAAGAAATTATCCCCAGTCTAGCAGAAGATTAAAAAATGCCTTCAGACAAGATTATCTCACTGAGTGTTCTGATGTGTGCCTCCTTCCCCCTGGTTATGCCTTGAATTTATTATAATTGATGTATTATTATTGCACTGCAAGGAATCTGTAGGTGTGGGAGGGATATCTGGGTCTTACTGGCTGTACTGATCCAATGGCTTTTTACAAAGCTAATAAAGGATGTTTCTTCCTTTTTAAGGTAAGAACATAGGTTTTTGCAAAGGAATGCATCTTACCTCTAACATTACCAGGAATTTTAACTTCTGGTTTTCTTGGGATGAAAGTTTCTCAAGAGAGCTGTTTTTCATGGCACTTCAACTAATTTTGTACTATTTTGTGCAGGGTTTTTCTACAGCTGCAAGATCCCAAGGTGTGCCAACCAGAAAGGTAATCTCAGCCACTGAGATAGAGGGAGCATCAGAGACTGTTTACTCTGATTCATCTGCCAGTAATGCCTCATACCCCCTCACTCTGTCTGCACAGAGGCAGCGGAAGCTAACCTCCTGCAATTTGAAGAAATCCAGATTTGGGAACCCTTATTTTGGATTTTTAGCCAGTTCCCCTGACAGCAAACATGTGAGGTCCTTGGATCCCTCAAGGCATCTAGGGGCAGCATCTCCAATTAACAGCCAAAGCCCCAAAAATCTTCTAGAGAGCTCCAACCCACTGAAAATCAACTTGGTCAACGGTTCAAAAACAAAGGAGCTTATGGTAGAAACAGATAAAAACAAACCAGTTTTTGTTATTTCTGAAGAAGGAGATGATCAGCAGCCTCTGGTCCTGGCAGAACACCTTAGTCAATGTGGAGATCACCTGTCAGAGCAAAATGCTGTGTACACCCAGGCCGTGCCAGAGAAACAGCCGGTGGTTCTGACTGTGGAGGGGAGCAGCTCTGCCACCTTCACGCCGAGTCTCCCCCTTTGGGCAAAATCCCCCCCTTCATACAAAGGTCCTGGGAAGGCTCCTGGCTCCTCCAGGGACCAGCAGAGCTCAGCAGGTGCAGATGCCAACACTGCTGAGACCTCACAGAACTGTGACAGCCCTGCTGCTCCTACGCTATGCCAGGCTCCAGTCCAGTGATGTCCTCGGAAAGATTGAAACCTCAGTTCCCAAACCCAGAGGGAACAGGGACATGACCAGAGCAGAAGCTGTGCCAAGCAGTTGAGGGTGGCAGTCACATGGATGCAGCTTTGTTAAAAGCTGTCTTTGCTTCCCACACGTTGGGACTGAGATTACAAGGATACAAACCATAGCACAGCACAAATGCCATCTCCCCTTATGCTCACTAACCTCATTTCTCTTCTCCTGCATGAGATTTTGATGTAGTTTGTACAAGAAAGCATCCTCTGAAAAGGTACTTCAGACTGCAGAAACCCTTTTCTGGGATAGGGGTGAAAGTAACCTGGGGTGGTTACATGCCATGGTTTATATCTGAAATGTAAATCAGTCCCCTGTCCCTGTGGTATCACTTGAGTCTTTTCTGTTGGGAGCTGTGAGTTAACTTCTGTTTATAGCTCTGCCTGTACAATCCATGCCTTGCCCAGCCAAGGGTAAGAATTCAATCATGCATGTTTGCATACAGTTTTGTAAACTTCATTTTAAGTATTTCGTAACTTCTGCAGTCTAGCACAAAGCTTACCAAGCATTAGCATCTCTACTATTAAAGACCTTGATTATCTCATCTCCTAACTCCTTAGAGAAGTGTACAGACAAGCTGAGCAACCCAATACCAGATGCTAGTTCTATTAAAGTCTGATGTAGCTTTATCTTTGTAAGGTCTACATAGGCTTAGAACACCTCAGTCCACTACATTAAGTGACTCCCCATGGCAACAGGAGCATGTGTACAAAAACACTGAAATACTAGGAATAGTCTTCAGCATCCAACACTTGGATATTTGCAGCTGCTCTGATCCTATATCCACCAGCTATTTATTGCTGGTAACGCACACTGACTAGAGAACTATTCCCCTTCCTTTAGCAGGCAAGACTTGAAAGACAAAGTTAAGGTGGGGCAAACTTTGAGTGCTCACTTTCCTTAGAAATTAATACTATGTGGCTGTGCCTCCCTGAGTACAATTCCAGGGCATTCAATGGAACACTGAACCAAAGGGAAGCCTGCTAGTCCTATTGCCTTTAATAACCCCATCAGTATTTTAATTGCCTCCTGGTGATAATTTTCATATCTTTGCAAGAGACTCCAGCATGTTTGTCCCACAATTTAGAACTGATTCTCTTTCTTAAATGAAAAAAATTCCCTCTGAAACTGCACTTTTCAGCTGACACAGCACATTGTTTTGAAGCAATAGTATACCATAAAACAGGTGCCAGAGAGAAATCTTCTACACAAGTCTCCTCCTTTATTAGCTACAGTGTCCAGTTATCTTAATCCTTCTATGTGAAGGCATTTAAGACTGATGCCTGAAATATTTAACTGAATTATTTATGATTTCACCTGCTATTACAGCTTCCATTTGCCACCTATTAATGTCTGAGATATGCAACACAAGACTATAGGTTTTGCCTTATATTTTTTCTGTGTGTGTTTACATGTCTACCTGGACATAAAAGCCTTGCAGCTGTAGCAGTGGAAGCAAAAACACATTTGCCCTTTAGCAGTTGACTCAAACATGAACAGCAAACAAGTCTCTGCATTTGTTATTACCAGACTGTGCTGAGTAGTTTTGAAGTGCCAAAGTCTGGCTCCATGTTGGTTGGTTCTTTTTTTGGTGGGGTTTTTTGTTCTTGTTGTTGTTGTTTTAAATTAATGCTACTTGATTCAAAGGGAAGAGTTAATATATTTATGACTTTAAAAGTATTTAGAAGTCTTCAGTACTCTAACAATAACTTCCACTGCATTAAATTCATATGCATCATAATTCAATGTTCTGTTACTTACTACACTTCTAAAGGTTTAAGTACTAAAATCTACTTTTGAAAAGTACTTGTGTTCAATTATTGACAATAGTTACATTTGAAGGGCTGGAAAAAGTGGCTTTTCCAATAAAAGCATGTTTAACTACTCATTTCTGCAGTGTAACAACACTTGCTTTGTTTTGCTGAAAGACTGAGTTCTATGGTCAGTGCCTCAGAGCACCAGGACAGCATGTGGGGTACCTCAGTGGTGGTAGAAGAGCAGAAAAGCCAAAAACCTGCCTTTTGAAGGTTTTTTTGTTTGTTTTTTGGGGATTTTTTTGTTTGGTTTTTGTTTTTTTGTTTTTTGGGGTTTTTTTAGGCAGATCACTAAAATTAAAAAAACCACAAATACCTTGTAAGCCGTTATTTTGTACCTTCAAGGAATGTATGTTTTCTTCCTCTTACAGCTAAAGCAACTGTTCTGAAGTTCTCATGTTTTTTTTGTTTGTTTTGTTTTTGCTTTTTTGTTTCCCCAGGAACACAAACAGCTTCTACCCAAACTCTTCCAAAAAGTCGTAGCGCAGAGTTAAATTCTGAAAGCTCTGGGTGGAATAAAGAGCTTTAATACTCTCAGCTGTAAATATTGACTGGGATTAGTTTTTAAATAGTATTACTTAGGGCATTAATTTTGTTTCTAACAGCTATTATTACTTTGGAGAGTTATGCTGCCACTTTTAATGACAGAAAACCTCATCCATCATGCATGGGCTCAGATTCAGTTTTACCCTGGTGCAGTGCAGGGTTTGCTGTGCAATTCTGTATTCTGTAACCAAGACAGCAAATGGGATAAGCACTCCAAACACTCACTGAAGAGTGGGGAAAAAAATCATTCCAACCACAATTGCATGGGGGAAAAAGTGTCAAAAAAACCATTATGGAGCTAGCAAAGAGTAGCTAGTATTCTTTTCAGCAAAACTGAGTAGTATTCACCTTTTTTTCTTTTTAAAATTAATTATTTTGGAATATACTAGTCAAACCTTCTAGCCAATGTGTTAGGTAGACTAAGTAGGACAAAAGTATGTGGGCATTCCCTGTTTTTTCACTGTTCAAACAGAACTTCAAAATAAAAGCTTGAAGCTATCCAAGCTGACAAGAATCAGGTGCACTGAGGTTCTTACTGTCTGGAGGTTTAAAGGGAAAACAACAGATTTAACATCCAGGTAATGCATCCTAACTTGGAAGATTCAGAACAACATTAAGCAAGAAAAATCCACTTAGTAGCAAAACACAAGCTGAGGTTTCCTTTCAGAACTCTTAACTTTTTTTGTTAGGAGCACTTGATTACAAAGCTTTGCTCAAAACTTTTTTTATTGGGTATTTTTCCCTCAGGAGGGTGGCACATGAGCCCTAACAAAACACATTTGACTCAAATTGTCCAGTCGGTAGATTTTATTCTAAACAATTAAAGATTAATTTGGATTGCAAAGGAAAAAACGGTAAATCCTAAGCCAACACTTACCTACCGAAAGCAAGTGAAACTCAGCAGCTCTGAAAAGAATACCCAACAGAGACTAAATACAGCTTCAACATATATTCATGGTCTGTCTAGAAATGTCTTTGATGTTAAACCTCATATGGCACACTTAGCATTTTTTATAATTCATTTCCTATGGAAACTAATGAGCTTAAGGGTGAAATTACCTCATTGAAAGTCAAAATGGAAGTGTGAAGAAAAGAAGGATGACCTGGAAAGCAGATTTAGAAGCAATCTTTGCATATTAAGCATTGCTGTGGGAAATAGTATAATTAGTTTTCTTCAGAACTTATTCCTTGGAATTGTGTAAGTGGTATTTCAGCTCCCAAACATCATGCAGAAAGAATGTTAGATAAAATAAGGGGGAAAAAATGCAAAATCCTCACATGTTCTTCTTAAAATCAAGATGTGCTTTCCCTAACTTTCAGTGACTGTCAACTTATTTTTAAGGGAGTACACCATAAAAAATAAGGCCCCTTTCCAGCAGACTTCTAAGGGATGATAAGAAACAAGATTTTCAGAGCATAATTTGGAATAAGCATTCACTTCCCAAATGCCTAACTCCTTTTACTTGAATGAACTTATTTCCCTAAGCTCTTGCTGCAGGCTAAGCCATCTGCACTACAGTTCTACTGAAGACTAGAAATTGATACCAAATGGATGTATTTTGTTTGCTGAAGGAAAGAGCCAGTGATTAACCTTGGAGTGTCAAATACCAAAGTTTTCCTGTTAAATACAATGAAAACAGTATCAGTTTAAGCAGGAATTATCCTGTAGAGCTCAAGCACCTGAGCCACTCCGAGGGCTCTGGGACTAACAGGGGTTGAGATGGGGCTGTTGCCAGCTGGCCCAGCTGCCAGTGGCTGTGGTTTTGTTCCCTCTCAGAGACAACACCAATATCTTCCTTTATTCTTTATGGAGAAAGTGCTTGGAAGAGCTTCAGCTGTGCCAGAGCTGATCTCTCGATAGTGCAAAAATCCCAAATCAGCAGCTTCCTCCAACTGAATTAGTTACAAGTCATTTGTTGACATAATGGAATATAAAACATTTAAATCCACCACTGTAAGTGCAGGGCCAGCCAGAACCACCAGTTTCAGTCTATCAGCTCTGCTTTCTGCTGCACAGAACAACACAGCATTTTCACTTTTACATTACTTAACCTGAGTTTGAGTTTCACTCAAATTTAGTCTGACAGCTGGTTTAAGAACAGCAACACAGATTAGTTACGACATTAAAGGTATCCAGCTTCAAGTATGGGAATGGCAGCAGCACCAAAATCCTGGGATGCTAAACTGCAATTTGAAGCTTAACAACTCTGGCATCACTCTCTTCCACCTCAGGTACAACAGGGTGCAGGACAAGTCCTCTCATTTACTCAGCAAGGGAAAAGGTCTATTTGGAAAAAGTTCTATTAGCAGCAGTAATTCGAAACCTTATTTATATAAATTAGATAGTAATAAACATGAACACAGTATTACAGTAATTTCCTCTAGGCTGCTATTGAATCAAGTGGTACAATACTCACCACTTAGGTGTTTATAGTATTCCAAGAAACTAAAATAGTATGTGCTTTTTAAAAAGTACCAAACTTTTTGTTAGCATCTTGAAGCCATCTTCTATTTAATAGTCCTTTGCTTATATAATTCATTATAAATCCTGTAGAGATATTGATAATCCTTTGCAATATCATCTGACACTTTTAAGGAACTTTGAGAATGACACAAAAATTTATGTCATTTTCAGTTACTGCAAGTTCAGAGATGGTATTTGCTTGTAAAATCTCAACATTCAAAAAATTAATAATTTGACCAAGCATTAGCAAGTGTTGCATACATTCATTTCTGTTGTGAGAGTATATGCCACAGAAGAAACACAGACAACCTCAGTGTTTTTGTTTTTTTTAATTAATAACTTCTTAGTTCAGGAAAAAAATAAACCACAAAAAGAGAACTGGAAGAACTACTCTCCACCTTCTTTATAAAAGAACTTTTCTCAAAGGGAGACTATATGCCTTGCTCACCACTATGTCAAATCCTATCATAATCACCTTGGTTTCCACATCTACTCTACGTTTCATGCTCAGCTTCCAAACATCTCTTATAAAGGAGGTGGGGGTGTGCTTTAGACAGGTTAAAATTATGCTGCACCTTTACAGTATTTAAACAATTACACCAAGCATAGTTCATACATTTATCACATTAACTATCACCTGGTAACCATACATTTAAAAAGGTCTAATGTAGAGTATGTAATACCCATGACAGATACTCTTACTTACTTAAGAGCATATAAAGATCAGGATTTATTCACCCTCCCCATCTGCAAGTTAATTTCTGATCTCTTCCTGGTACAATATAAATGACAAAAAAATCCCTTCATTCCATTGCACTACCGCAACCCTATATGCATAGAAAGGCAGATTAATTATCTGTGACAGGGAAAAGGAAGAGGGGTTTATAAAAAGAATTTGAAGAACATCTACTGCACAGGTAGTTTAGATGTTAAGCACATGAGTTCTGCTATTTGGGTTTTTCCCCCAATTCTTTTTTTCTATGGTCACACAACACACCCCTCCACAAACATAACTTGAGTAAGTGCAAGTTACTCCTGACCAACAAAACAACTTCAGCACAAGAGGCTTGAACACCAGCACAGTGACAAGGCTGTGCTGAAAGCCCATCTGGGGTGTGGGAGTGGTGAATGAGAATGTAAAGCACATTTCTGCATATAATGTGCAAAGGCTTGATCTCCACAACTGCACTCAATTTGCTACATGCACAGCCAGAGCTGAAAGTGAGATCAAAACCAGCTGGGAATGGTTGTCCTGAGAAGATACAATAACCATTAAAAAAAACTAAACAAAAAATACAAATACAGAAGCAACAGAACATTGTTAATAATACTAAAAGACAGAAACACACTGTTGTTAAAAGAAGTTTCAAGTAATATTCCAGATCCAATTTCAATCCTACTCACAGGAGAAAATGCCCAGAGATTAGGAAGAGAAGTCCACACCAAAGTGTATTTTAATAGCATACGAGCATGGCCAACAGACCCATCCTTGCAACAGCTATTTTCAAAAATAAAAATCTAAACAGAAAGACATCATTCTAATTAGCATTCATATTAAGATGTGCATTACTGGAAATAGTTGTTAACTCACTGCAACCAGTAGACACGATGTGCTGCATCATTTGTGCTCCATTATATCACGACATACTGTGAGTATGCTTTTTAACATCCAAGTAGAAATCCTGCTCACAAAATAAGGCATACTTAAAAACAACATGGTCTCTACAGAGGTAACTTTGTATGCTTTCTTCTCATTCTGCTTCACTCTTCCAGGTGTGATGAAAACAAAATTGGTCCCAGTTGAGGTTTGTCATCGTTAGCAACCAGATTATGATGAAGCAGATTAGATCATAACAATTTGTGGGGAAGGGGGAAAGTTGGGATTTTTTTACTTTTAATAATACTTGGAACATCTCCTGAATGAGCTCTGCAGAAGGCATGAAAATAAAATCTACATTTACTCTGTCAGTGACACCAGTGTTCCCCTTCATGATCCCTATCTCTAACCCTATCCAGAAATGCCTCCATATTGCTACAATTAGTCTAAACTCACTTATTTTCTGTAAGATTGTTCCTTCCAGTAAAGCTGCTATATTCTGTTTTAAATTATAGCTTTTTTCTACGTTTTCACCAGTGTATGCATGCTAGAGAACAGCTGCATTGAAGAGGTACATATTTAGCACATGGTATCAAACCAAAAAAGAAATACAAAAAAATGAACCAGTGTGTCCTACTGGCTGCTCTATGTCAAAAGCACTGTTTGGTCTTCTGATATAAAACACTACAGAAGTAATATTAGCAGAAATCTGTTCTGCTTCAAGTATTACCCCAACTTTAAATGTGATCTTCAAATTTTTGTGCAATTCTTCTTGTAACTTCACGTGAATAAAAACATCAACATGTCTAAACTAAGAAAGGAAGCTGTACTACCTCTACTGTAACACTGCACATATGGTAGAAGCTTTAAGTTGAAACAGCTGTTTATTGGATGGATTTTTAAAAAATTAATATTAATGTGGTTTTGAGCCCAAATGCAATGGGTAGCAACAAAATATCAGACTACCGCAAAATGCAGTTACAAATATACACTGACAATTTCCTTCTTAAATATTAATGGCTCTTGAAATACCCATCAGATACTTTTACAAAACTTCTCTATCTTACGTCTAATGATTTTTCTTAGTTTCTTCACAAGTAGTGCAAATACACTCCTTATTCTTAGGTCATCCCAAGATATGGCTGGTTTTTGTGAGTGTGATTTGTTTGTGTTTTCACTGAAGTGATGAAGGGACACTGTAGTCTTGAGCATGGAATGCAATGCTTGCTGGACTATCTTGGAAAAAAAAAAATATCTACCTTACTCATGTACAGCTGTGAAATTCTACAAATTAAAAATTTCACATCAGATTACCTGATGCAAAAGTTTTTGATTCCCTGCTATGGGGGAACTGAGCAGATCCCCTGAAACCTTAAACTGTACAAGCAGTGTAACAGGTTTTTGTCCCCCCTCTACAGACCACAAGTATTCAGTTCTTGAATCGTGTTTGTTCACAAATGTGATTGAATTTCCTGAAATAAAAAAAAAGTAAGAGTATTAAAATGTAACAAAGTTCTCAGAAGTCAGGTAAGAAAAGCAAGTGAGCATTTTTCACAGGGTACTTTAAACGTTAAACAGTCTAAAGCAGACCATTTACACACTAAAATGTCTGTTTTTCAGAACCTGTTTAAATCATACTTTACTACCATGTTACATGTAACAGGATTTTCAACATCTCTCCTGCCTAACCCTCATTAGTTTTATTATGTACACAGAAAACCTGTTATTAAAAAGCATTCCTCTATACTTCTGCATACTTTAAACCCAGAAGGCAATTAAAACACAAATCAGTGAATTAATTTTCCCCTGCAAGATATTAGTAACTTTTAGTAGACAGCATTACACAAGTCATTAACAACTAGAATTAACCAGGCTAATGATACATTTCAGCATAAACAAGTTCTCAGTGGCTCAGAATCTTCTGGAAAGAAGAGGTTTTTCTCAGCCTGTATTATGTAAGTTTTATGGGAATGGCAAGCCTGTCATCACAGATTGAACAGGTAACAATTTAGTACCAAGCACCTCTTCCCACTTCTCAAAAACATCTCACTGTTCATTCCTTGTTTTCCTCTTACTTGAGCCATGACACACAACTGAAACAGAAGTTGGGGTGTTGAGTGTGTCTATACATGTGGAGAAAATGGTGCAAAGGAGACCCAGAATTTCCCCCCCTGCTGAATTAGACCAAAGATAAGAAAAACCTTGCTTATGTAACCAAACTGCTTAGCAGAACAGTTTAACTCAATTAAGAAAATTTTAAAATTAACTGAATACAAAGAAGTTGCATGACAGGATTGTTTGCTTTTATGGATTTTAGGAACAAAGAGTAGCAGCCAGTAAAGTTCTAGGAAGTGTTAATGCTTGAAAGAAAAAGTAAGAAAAAGAAAGAAGAAGGAAAAAAAGGAAAAAAACCCTGAGTCATTTTTATTCTAGATGAAATTATCTACAACATGAACAAAGATGACTGGTGAGTACTTTGATATTGAATTAACTCTAACATTTCAAAACAAAATCTCCTCTGGGAACACAGACAGTCCTGTAATGTGAAGTTACAGATAGCAGTGGTACTTCAAATTACATCTGCAGCTTAAATCCAAAATTATTTTTGAAAGCTATTTGGTAAAACCCTTGAATTTGTAAGAGACTGCAGATTAATATTTTACAAGTCTGCCTTATGATCTGCTTGCCTGAGCTGCACACACTGGTTATTTTCAACCCACAGTACCTGAAATATTAAAGGAATTATGCTAAGTGTGTATGTACATTGCAACATTAGAAAGATACTGCAGAATCTACTATTCATTAAGGCAATTTCTCAATAAGGGGTAACAGCTTCTCTATTCTAAATTACACTGAGAATTTAGAGAATTATTCATAAGGCAAGCAGGATTTTTCAACCCTCCCTGAAACCAGTTAGCTCTTAGGGAGAAAATTTTTGTTCGGTTTTATGAGTCTTTAATATTTGTCTTACCACATGTGCATCTTTTTATAAGAATAAAATTGCATTGGTCATCAGAGGCCTTTATTTTTTATTCAAGAAACCTGATTTACTTCGGAAGGACATTTCTCATAAATGACGAGATAGCAGGAGTCCAAGGTCTCTGGACATATCAAAACTCTTGACAAGTAGAGGGTTAATCTCTTTTCAGGCTCAGTATTTAATTTTCAACACATGCCAGATTCCTTGGGTTAGAGATGTAAGACCTAGAAACTCATCCAAACCTAGGAACTCCTCAGGAACCTGTTGTGGCTTGTGTTACATGCTCCACACTGTTCTTGTTGCTAATTATTCCCAATTGATCTTTTCAATGTAAGTAGCACTTCACTAAAGGAGTCTCTCCTTCCAAGACAAAGGTGGGGGAAAAAGACTCAAGAAGTGTCAGCCATGGGCTGCATCAACTTAAAAGTGCTGGCAGTGCCCTAATGACATCCATGGAGGACTCATTTCAAAGTTGTGTGAAAAACAAAAATGACAAAAAATCCCCAAATCCCACCCAATTCTGCTTTATGCTACAAGTTCTGCCTCTTCAAAGACTGCTTTTTCGACTGCTGTTGGTTTTTTTTTTTAAGGAACACAAACCAAAACCACCTTCTAAAGTGTACAACTTACATGGCATGATGTGCTTTGACCTGAGTTCGACAGTTGCGTCCCCAGTAGCAATCAGGACGTGACGTGACAGTCACTACAAGAGGAAAAAATGAAATGCTGCATTTATTACAAAAGTCATTAAAGGTGACCTAGATTACTAAGCCACTGCTAATGGTAGTTACTCATCAGAAACAAGACATGACTGTAGAACTATATTGTTTCACCTTTCTGGAAACAAAGCAAACACTCTGTGAAGGACAAAAAAAATAATTTCAAATATTAAGTTAATGTAGACTTACATTTGGTTCTCAGTGCTGTCAACTGAAGTTTTACCATTTAGTTTAATAGAGATGGACTTGACTAGCCACTCAGCATTTGTCTAGATGTATTTCCATACAAAAGAAAAATTACTAATTTGGGTGGAGTTTGTTGCTTTCCCCCACTTTCACATACATTGCAACACAGCTGACCAGCAGCTGAACTGAAGAGCAATGCTAAGGGAAAACCAGGTACACTATTTTTGCTCATTATGCACAGCAGGATAAACAGAGGTCTCAACAGCTTAAGACTGGGAAGCTGCTAACAGCAAGAACTAAACTGACAGAAGTAGTATTTAAAAGCAAACTGTTGGAATAGCTTCTGTTCCAAACAAATTTAGGTCTGAAGGAGGCACAGTTGCTTGCATGCTATTTTATACTAAAACTGTAAATGCAAAGATTTAGAATCAGCTTATGAAAGCATTCTTGTTCCTAGTTGAGAGCTGATAAAATTGTTCAGAAGCTGCATCATTTTATATATTTAAATGGGAAAATAAATTTAATTTCAGCAACTGGTTCCTGTTGACTATATTCTGATTTTACTGAATTCCTCTTTTCACTATGCAGATATTCTACAGGTAAGAAATGATACTGAAAGAAAAGGTTCCATTAGGGAGCCTGAAAATAACTATACACAAGCTTAGCAGCTGATAAGTAAAGCAAGGAGCATCTGAGATACTAGCCCTGCAAGGAGATTTGCACTGGGCTACGTGACAGTGCCAAAAGAACACAGACACAAAGATAAAACTGATATTAACTCTTTAAATAGCTTTCCCCCTCCTTACTGTGCAAAACAATCCCCACCTGGCAATTCAGCAACAGGAATATTCTGCCTGTACTGGTAGGCAAGTTCTCGAAAGCTGCGAAGGCCACAACAGTAGCAAAGCACTGTGTTCCCAGTAATTCTGTAATCTGGGGAGAAAATCAGTGGATAAAAATGTAAGGTTTAATAATCAGATTTAACTAAAGAGCCAGGACAGCACTGGTTCTGTATACAGAACTTCAAACTTCTTAATAACATTGCAGAGTTACATATAGACAAGGAGTCATTCGCATGCAAACTGAACACAACACGTACCTGACAGCATAAAAACTCCTCTTTGAAGAGCTAAAAGACTTTCATTTAACATATTTTTCCATGTCAGACCCCTGGATGCCAGGTAATCCTAAAAAGAGCAATTAAGGTGTTTAATCTAGAAAAATCTCCAACTTCAGACAAGCAATTTATTCTCAAATATTTACAAACCTAGAAGTAACTGTTTTCAGAAGGGGTTAAAAGTAAAAATTAAATACCTATAGATTAATTAGCATACTTTCAGATCACCAATAAAACCTTCCACTAAGTACTTTTTTTTTCTCCAGAAGAAACCCACTTTTACCAAAAGTTTGCAAACAGATTCAATTCAGTCACACTCTCATTCACCTCAAATCAAGATTTCATCCAGTTTACCTAACTTAGGCAACCCTGTCATGGCATGAGCAAAATATTTTCCATATCAGTTAGTGCAAAATTTAACTTGTCTAGGACAAAATATTTAAGGAGTATTGCTTTCCCAACACATTTTAATTATTTTTCTCTTAATATTTTGGATGATTGTTTGGAGCTCATTTACTAAGCCTTTTAGAATCAGGTTCTTCAAGTGACACAATGCTGCCACTGTAACTGTTAGGCAGCACATCACTTTCATTTCATCAGTGAGTATACCTTAAAATTTGTACATTTGTTATTTACACACACAAGGATTTTTAAACATACCTTTAGGATATCTGATTCGTAGTGGTTGTTATTCAGGACGCCGTCTAAACACTTATCACCAAGATTTATTTCTAATCAGAACAAGAAGAATAAAAGTTACTATTTCTTGCCCAAACCCCGTGGCACTCACACATTTTCTGAAGATTCCTCTGTTTCCTGAAATAACATGCACAGGGCTCATGTGAGCACCAAGTACATGACTGCATTCAACATTTGCTAATGCATGTGATTCATAACTTCCAGTGGCAAAGACAAGATATGAGATTTTACAATTTCAGCTTTAGTCCACAAATGTTACCAAGCTGCAGAAATTAACAGTGCAAGCAAAGCATGTTCCATCAGCTTCCAACTGCAGCCAAGCCATCCCAACTGTTCTAATTTATTTTTTTAAAATGTCAAAACTGCTTGAGTTTCAGAAGACTGCAGGTTTAAGAGGGGAAGGCTCCTTCCCAATCGATTACCATCACATGTTCAGTGCTCTCACACTGGTGTGTATAATTCTCTTACTAGACTGAAATGCACCATGAGTTTTTATATTGGAAAGCATCATGCTCAGCAAGTTTAGTTTCCAAGCCCAGTATTGTATGAAGACACAAAGTTAAATCCTCTCAAAGTTAAGACACACAGCACTTCAACTTTTTGTGTTTGTGATGTAACAACACAGCCCTTGTTTCTTTTTGCATGACTGTGCTACAAACTAATCTATGTCTCTTAAATTAAAGCTCAAGACAGACAGACATTATTGCAAAAAGGCTCATAAGTAACAGATTATTCTGCAATACCACAGAATGGTGCCAAGCAGCCAAAACACGCCATCCGGGTGCAGCCCCAGTACAAGTGACAGAAGGGTTGCAGACAAACTGTGCCTGTAAAATGACAAAGAAAACCACTGTAAGGACCTAAACACAACAATATTGTTCTTATAGATCACTAACAACAGAGCCCTGATAAACTTAGTTTTAAAAAAGTACAACTTTCTCATTTAAAATACATTCTACAGAGGAATAATAAATTCTGTAAAGGAAGATTCTTTCATGCTGTCACTACAAGAGTCCAGATAAAGAAGATTCATATGAAAAACAGTCTTCAAAATAAATTTAAGTTTGATAATAAATAGAGACTTAGTTCTGTAGTCAACATTTAAAAAAGTAAAATAAAAGATGTACCCACACTGCTGAGGAGCAACATGAGGATTCTGTTCACGCTCTGCTCTTCGGTCAGGCATTGGCTGAAAGCAGCAGGTGCATATTACGTGACTTCCTTGAGCAGGACACACGTATTCCTGAACAGCTGGATGAATAAAAAGGATAAAAAAAGATTGAATAATGTACACAACTGCAATCTGGACTAAGAATCTTAGTGAATATTAACAACATAAAAACCTCAAAGAAACAAGCAAGAAACTTTTTCACAGAGGTGCTATACAACAGCAGAAAAACAGCATTCAGACTTCTAAACTGCACAGGTGTGTAAAATATTTCAATATGCAGAACAGTTTAAGAATTATCAATCATCAGCAACCCATTCTGGACAATCACAGAAGAGCTACAGCCAAATGCTGCATTTGCAAAGACACCAGTGTGGAGTTGCTTTCAGAGTCCTGTGAGAGGAAGCTTGCTTAGGTCTGACTTAGTCCATGGTTAAGCAATGAGCTCATTGCTCAGCTCAGGGGAGCTGCACATGATCTTTAAGGGTCTCTTCCAACCCAGGCCATTCTGACTCTGCCCTGAGTGTCTGAGCTGCAGTACTGCAGTGCTGCACTGCTGGGGCAATGTGACACTGACCTGCAGGGAAGTTGGCAGAGGTTGATGGAGCATCTCCCAGAGCCTGCACTCCTCCTGCCTCTGTCTCCTGGCCTGTGCCAGACACAGTTGGAACAGAATGTCTTCGATAGCCTGGGCACTGTCTGCATACTATATATGGTTGACTGAAATAATAAAATAAAGTTATAGGAAATGATGCCAAACAAATACAAATACAACTTATATCACTGTGCTAGATAAAGTTGGTCAGACTCTAAAAGTTTAAATTTAGGATTTCCTCATTCAGCAACAGATGGAAGTCTATGGAACTCAGTACCTTACAGCTCTGAAGACTGCTGTAGTTGTAACAGATAAAAAGTTTGGGCTTTGTAGTACTCCTCATGAAACAAGAAGAAAAGAAAGAAGAAGAACAATATGACTGAAAGAGAGAGGGACAAAGTTGGAATAGTTATCTACAAGAAGAGTTGTTCTGTTTCCCTGTAGACATTGAGCAAAAAGTGCTTGCTGTTATTTGAAATAAAAAGGAGATATTTTGGCACATGGGAATTCCTAAGTCAAGCATCAGCTGCTTTGGTACCATTCATCCAGTGAAAGCAGCATTCCAAACACATAGGAAAGCACAATCATTGCAGATGCACTCATGGGATCATGGACTGCTTTATCTCTTGACAAGATCTTAGCCAGAAACCATCTTTTTTTTGTTGCACAATTCAACATAGAATTGTTGGTCACAAACCGTATCTTGCTAGATTTCTAGGAAGTTCTAATTTTTGCTGACTGCTCAAGGTTCAGTAGGATGGTCAGCAGAAGTGCCAAGTTAATTACTGTCAAGAATGAACTAACCTGAAAACAGATTCATTCTGGCAATGATCATGGAAACACTGTCAGCAATACCAGATTTGTGAAACTAGCTCAGTTTGTGGGTCTGTGCATTCAAACACAGGTACATCTAATTCAGCACACAATCTAGACATACCTGATATCTGAAGATTCACTATCTACATCTGACAATTCCAGTAAATCTTCAGAACTTCCTTCCTCATCTGAAAAAGATCTCCGCACCTTAGGCTGCAACATGTCTTGAGTAATTTTGTTTCTGGCATCCATGCTCCGAACATCATCTTCATTGCGACATTTATCTGGCATGAGAACCAAATTCAAATTTCAAGAGAAAGGAACGCCTCACATCCCTTATCTGCACTCTACTTTATTAACACAGTTACCATTACCATGTTTTCATGTCCATAAAACTTTTGGATGAGTTCTAGATCATCTTAGTTAAATTCCCCTCTCTGTTAAGGAAGTCTAGTATGAGGCAACTGAAGTTTTGTTTTCAAGAGGCCATGATCAAGGTTAATTAACTCCACAGTCAAGTATATTTTTCAAAAGTATTCTTCTCATGATTAAGTAACAAATTAAAATTAAGCATTCTTTGCACAGTCACTTCTAGTATTAAGCCACCTTCCACAAGTCATTATGTCATGATAAATGCACTTGTTTTCTGACAAGCCATGTCAGAGAAAACAGCAGAGTAATAAAACACACAGGTATTTTACAGACAACAGTGTGTGCAGACATCAGCTATGCACCTCACATGTGAAATCCATGGGATTCTGCCACAGACACTGTTCAACTTACCTGGATGCTGAATCAGATAAGCTTCAACCAAGTTGTTCAAGATGTGATTTTTACAAATACGTTCTACTGGACAACGACAAGTTGGACATAGAGAAGATCTTTCCATCCATCCTGAGTAGCAGGCAGCACAAAAAGTATGCATACAAGGCTGCAAGCTGGAAAACAAATAAAGTCAAAACATGAATCTTTCAATTTTGCAGATACATTCGTAACACTCAAAAAACTATTTAACATTGATTTGACTATATAGATTGTGTAGGGAAAGAAAAATCAGGAGGGCTTGTGAAAATGCTAATTATCCTGACCTCCTCTAACAATTGCCACTGAATGTCTTGCATTATTACCACATGATTAGAGCTTTTGTCAGTCTTACATACCTTACACAGTCATGCAGCAGTTCTTGGCAGATAATGCAAGTTAACGTCTCTTCCATCTTATCTGGTTTCACATTTGATGTTTTTGCATCTTCAGAGCCAATTTTAATTATACATTCACTTGGAGCTGCTGCTAAAAGATTTGGACAAGTGTCTTCATCTACAAAGACAGAAGGAGATCATTTTTAAAGCTTTTTTAAACTTACTTTTATTTAAGTATTAAAAAAAAACCTTGAAAGATATGCACTGATTCACTGCTCACTGGCAACAGTCCCAAGAGAAGTTCTTGCTTTACACATTAACAGCTTCTGCTACTGAAGACATTATTTTCATGGGACCAGAAATCAAGTCAGTGAGAAACAAGAAACAAGCTGAAGGACTGATGACAGCTGCTCTAATTCAATTTGGAGGGGAGGGGGTGAGGGTTAAGTTGCAGAAACTGTAGTATACTAGCCTCCTTTTAGTTTCTTCTTAGCAGGTTCCAAACCTTCCTCCTCCCCTGTTCTTTGAGAATCTGATTCTGCATTTTCTTTGCCAGTGATTTCTGGAGTAATTGCAGAAGCTTCAGCATTCATATCCAGCTTTTCATGTTTGCTGCACAGTGCTTTTACACACGTGGATTCTACGATGGGGAAAGCAGGCACAGGAGTGATAACTGAGGACTGTGACCCTACAAAATAAAAACAGAAACATGAACATGGCAGCACACAGCTATGGGACATGTGAAAACAAGAGGTACTCAAGCACTGACAAGGCACATGCATCAACCCAAACATCTGAAAAGGAAAAAGTGGAGCAAAAAAGCAACGTCTGCATAACTCACTAAATGCATTCTGAACCAATCTGACTAATCGGAAGACCTGAGGGAAAACAGGCTATTAGTTGTGTAACCCTACTTAAAATGCCCATTTGTCTTTAACTTGTGGAGTATTTATTGTAAGACTATTATCCCCACCAGGTCTTCCTGACAAAGATGCCAAGCAGCAGTTATGCAATATTGATCACACATAACAGGCTGGGATCACAGCAAAGGGGAAAGCTTTGTTTCCATTGGAGCCAATGAAGTCCCAATGAGCTGTTGACAAATGCATAAAGGAATTCACATAATTCCTTCACTCATCCACCAGGATTTACCCTGCCTGCTCATAGAGAGAAAGTTAAAATGCACATATCCACCTGGAATTTTCACTAGAACTTTACAAAGCAAATTTTAAAGACTGAGATAGGGGTAAGAGATCAATCTGTTAAAATTCAAAACTGGAGTAACATTTGATTGAGTTGGACTCAGTGATCCTGATGGGTCCCTTAAAACTCAGCATATTCTATAATTCTGTGATCAAACTTTAAATACTTGACACAAGTCTCACCAGATGTAGATGGATTATCCTGCTGAACAGATGCAGACTCAACCGGAGAGGTAGAAGAAGCATTAAAGAGGTTAGATGTAGAAGTAGATGGCTGTGGTTCCTCATAGCAAGACTGAGTAGCTGACAGTGATGAGGTAATTTGGGTCTCATCATTACTTCTTCCTGTACTTGAGGTATCTTTGGTCACATGGCATTGGTTTTCTACATTAACTTCTACAGTTGGAAGGGGGGAAAGGAAAGAAAAATATCTGTGTGACAGTCACCATATCATGGCTTCAAAATTCCAAGGAATCAAACTCTCTCAAGAGGGTTACATTAGTCATTGGAGCTTAGCTCCTCTTCATGGATCTTGAATTACTTCCTTACCTACTGGTTCTTGAGTTGCATCATGTTTTCTGTTTAAGGATTCATAAAGATAAGCAACATCTGAAAGAGATTTTAAAATATTCATCATGAGCTTGAAACAAAAATTCACTATACTTAATCTCACATAAACAACTTCTATTCACAAGTGGCTGCCTCCCCAAAGTGTGTGGCAATGGAAGAGGCAAATGAGGGGTCACCTCAACAGTACCATGTTAATACTCCTACTTAGGAGGCAATTAGGAGCAGCATAGCAAGATCTTTTCTTCTCAGGAAACCAGGCAGAGCAGCTTTTGTGTGACGTTTAACTTGTGCCAGCCATGGAACCAGAGGCTTAATCATTTCTTAAACCTAAAATCTGCTCTGTCAGAACAGACTGTATTTTTACTGATACTTGAGTCAAAGTTCTTCGAAGAAGCTTATTATTTCTGAGCTCAACTCTCAACTTCTTCAATCAATATTATTTCATTTCTTTGTGAGATACATGAACTCTCAAAAATACAGATTAGGACATGCTGCAAGTTTCAGCCAGAACTAATTTAGAATCTATTAATAAAACCGAGTAATATCCTTTTCTTTTCCATTTTATTTCAACTTAATATTGTTCCAAAAATTCCCCTAACTTGCTACCTTTTTCTCACCTCCAACCACCTACAAGCAAATAAGAGTCTCTTAATTTACAGCAATCCTTTTTCCGAACAAAAGTTAAAATATTGTCTCCTTCAGTAGGACTTAGAATGGCCAAACAGGCATGCCAAATCTAACTGCTTCTCTGTGTTTGAAGATGAGAAAGCTGAAAAAGCAAAACTGGAGGCTTGGTAATTAAACTACTTGTTAACCCAAACAGAAATCAGTGATTCAGTTCATTGCCTGGAAAATTCACCCAAGTGATTCATCTAAGTAGCATCAAGTGCAATAGTGCCAACTTAGAAAGGTTTTGTGAGATAAATGATACAGACAGAAAAATATAGCTTATCACTGCTTCATGTAACATTTACAACAGACAGCATAAATCTGTCTGTCTGTAGATAAATTAACAGCAATTTCATACAGGAAGTATTTCAGCAGTGAGTATATATCTAGAATTTTTTAAATTAACAATTCCTATGTTTATTACCATATGGAACTTGTGCAAACAGCATTGTTCCAGGTTTACCAATTCTACTTTCACTGTAGGGCTTTCCCCATCTCGTTCCCTCCCCATTTTGCCTCTTCCCTCTTTAAAACAAAAAACCCAACATACATACACAAAAAAAAATCCTCACACACAAAACAAAAAGCTTTTGCAGCCTTTCCTACTGGTGCCTAAAACTGCTTCACTGGGATATATAAAGTATCACTAACTACCCAGCAATTTGACTTCTAAAAGAAGCCCTGGACATGTGATTAGAACCTCATTACTTACCATTCCATGCATTAGTTCTACCAAAATTACTTCTAGGCACATTTCAATTTCAGACAGTTGCTCAGATTTGTCTCTGTAAAAACTGGCACATCTATGACCTCTTCTCTAGAGACTTGTTTTTAAACATATTTCTCTTTAAAACAGAACTACTCAATTTTATTATACTGATTTCTTTTCCCTCATGACTCAAAAGAAAATGACTAAGCATGCCATTTAAAAAATACCATTCACTTACTGTTCTCTGGCTCATTTTTTCTGTAAACAACATAGATCACATCCCCAGTCTGTAATGGGTATGTCTGCTTCTTAACCACTTTCAGTTTATTAATTACTGTTCCATTAGTACTGTAAAGAGAAAGAAAACTTAGCATAAATGTTTTCATAATTACATGGGAGAAGGAAGGGAATACACAAGATACCTTTAAAGAAGAAAAACTTTGCCCCTCCCAAAATGTAAGTGAACTAAAAAAAATTTAAAAAAGAATTCCAGAAACAAACAATTTCTCTCAAAGACAGAAGTGCAGAGCTACTGGAACTTCAAAGCTCATTTGCAGCTACTGGAAAAGAGATGGCAGTTGACAGACAAAAGATCTCTGATAGTTAGCCAATGTCTCAAAATAATTAGGTGATTGTTTCTGTACAATAGTCTCCACCCTTTAAGTATAAAACCCAAAAGGACAATATGAGTTCTATTCAAAAGTTCCAGGCTGTGTTTTCCAATTAACACTGCGAATCTCGTAAGACATTCTGCGACAAAGGAACTTTTCCTGTATAGTCAGGGATGCCATGCAGCAATATTTTTTTCCCCTCTTGCTTCAAATAGGAAAAACCCTAAAACTGTGAGGTTACTTGGACTGTTTGCAACTTGAAAGTGAGAAGTTAACGATGTGGGAAAAAGATACATAATGAAAGATGAGTTGGAATGAATAATTTTGATATTGATAAAAAATTCAAGACTTGCAGAAGAAATTAAACCAGGGAAAAGGAAAATGCAGAGCATTGCTGATTAATTTCTTTATCCCTTAATTATGGGTGATGTTGTATACACAAACCATTAATGTTTTATAACCAAGGCAAGTTACTCAAGTACTGAATAATTCCAGCTCACTTGCAATAAGCCTCCTTCAGGGCTGCAGCACTCTCGAATTTCAGACTTCTGCCACTCAAAATCTCAGCAATTGGTACCAAATATGAACGAACAGAAAATATCTGTTTTTCCCTCTCTGCAGAGCAGCAGCGAGAAGTAACAGCAAAGCTGTGCTGCCACCTCCTGGAGGCATCGCCCGTGCCCAGGGCAACGCGGATTGTCGCTCACTGCTGGGGGATTATTTGGAAATCGGCACCTTCCTCCTCCTCTTGTCTCACACAAAGTCAAAAGAATGACACCGAAAGGTCAAAAGGAAAAACAATCCTGGGAGCACTGCAGCAAGTCTTGATCAAGGTATTAGTTCTTGCTCTTGGTGCTGCAGCTGCTTCCACCATCTACATGGCTGAATCAATTAATTCAACGTGAATAATGAGATAGCAAAAAAATAAAAATGCTACTTTAAACATCAAGAAATTAAAAAAATCTTTGGGTCGCACTGGTAAAACTTCAAGCTTCTCCTACAAGCAAGAACACTACTTTAAGCTTGTCTTTTTCCCCCTCAGGCACACAGATGTTTGCTAGCCTGAAAGACAGAAGCACTAAAGAACCAGCAGAACAAAGAAATCACTAAATGAAAGCCAAAGTTTAGCAATTAAGAGAAAAACACCATTTTAGTCAGTCTGTTAGAAACACTGATTTTTAACTTCGTACTGATGGTAGTGATATTAAAAAAAATTATGTTGAAGCAAAAATTGTATCTCCTTCAATTGCCAATACACCAATCCCTGAAATCTGTCAGAGGTCCTTTAACAAAATTGGGAAACATCAAATTTGACCTCCTCAGTTGTCCAGAAGGCATAACACAGCATGCATCTCCCATCTGCCCCAAGTGCTCTAAACCTTCTTTTGTAATAAATCAGCTAAATTCAAGTAACAAGACTTGTCTCTTACTGAGGTTTAGCTTCTTGAGGCAATTCCTAGACCAAACATTTCACTAAACATAGGGGGAAAAATGTCACAATAATGTATTTTATGAAGTAGCTCTGTCATGACTGCCAAGTTCCAAGATTATTCTGGGGGACAATAACTCAAGGTATTTTTGGGGAAAAGAAAAAAACCCCAAACATCACACATCTAGTAACCACTCAGGCTTGGTCTCACAAAGCAAGCTGCAGAAATAGCTATGCAAGACCCTACTTGTCAAATTGACTACAGACAGCCAAATCTTTTGAGTTCTGTAGCTACAAAGACTTCTGTCAGAGCTGACTAATGAATTAATTGGCACATACGGACCCAAATGAAGTAGAAATAAATGGATAACACATAACACATAAAATCATAAGCTCATCTTCAATGCATTAGTAAACTGAAGCAGTTGTATTTATCTCTCAGCCAATAACCAAAGGGAAAAAATTATTCAACTATCCCAGAGAATTGTATTAGTCTTTCACTTCCAATTTCAGACTTTAGCATGAAGCTTTTAACAGATATGGTGACATTCCAGATTAATGTTGTGGGTATTTTTTAACCAGACACACATGACAAATGTGTGACATTTGTACATTCCTCTGATGTTTCAAATTAAAGTCCCCATAAAATAACTAGAAAGTACAACGAGAATCCCAAATATGAAGGCCATTCATTCGGACTTCGTATTGAATTAATGCCAACTGGCTGTACAATTTTTCAAGGGGAGAAGAAAAACAGCACTATCAGATATAAATTGTCTGTATTGTGAAACTTTGTCACAAAAGGTTCCAATGTCACTTTTTTTAATGGTGCAAGAAAAAAAATTAGGCCTTGACTTAATTCCAATGTGGTTGATGACTCTACAGTTTCATTAATGAACCATAAATTCTGTTTACTTCCCAATCCCATCTGCTGTGCAGAATTGATGTGAACAGCTTCACTTTACTCAGAGTGAAGTAAAGCTTGCTTTTGAAGTAGGTGAATGACCTACCTGTTGTAAGAAACTTTGGTATTCTTACAAGAAAAATGCCAGTCTAATACTTTCTACTAATTATTTGCATCCAAACAGGAAAAGAATGTAGTTTATGTTAAAGCTTCTGGGTTAATAGTTATCTGCTATTTAAATGCATATAATCCTGAACACACTGTAAACTGAAATGAATTCTGAATTCTATTAAGGTACAGAATCCCTTCTGTACTGTAATTCTCCACCCTTTCAATGTTCATAGAAATAGTTTTGACTGGAGGATGTGGAGAATTGAGTAGCAGAAGGGAGACCAGCAGCAACTGCAGACCACCTTCTGATTTACCTACAGAAAGGGAGTATTTTCTTGCCTGCTATATGAGCACTAGCCTTGTGTAAATAGTTTCCTGATCGGAAACATCACTTACTACTTAGAATCTTAAAAGGAAAAAATTCTAGAAAATAACAAGAAATTACATTAGTTGCCTTTAAAATTTCTTTTCAAAATGGAGAATCTTACAATTGCTTTTACTGGGAGAAATCCAACTGCTGCCTCCACTCTGTTAGGTCAGCTTGTACAATTTGTTTTCTTTCAAGCAGTATAAAGCAACTAGTGCCATGGTTTGGAAAATAAAGCAGAAACATATCCCAAAAAAAGGGAGAGTCTGAGTATGTTATTGTACTATTTGCTAACTCTTGGCTTTTGTTACTTCTGAACTTTTATTTACTCAGCAATTTTGAGTGTTCTACACATTTTCTTTCACCTGCAAATTTTGGGTAATTCTTGCCAAAGTAGATGCAAGAACTCACTATGCTACCAGCAGATAAAACCTAGTGTTGGCTGCCTACATATATTTGATGGTATTCTTTGGATTAGCTACAACAGAGAAACAAAGTCCACTCAGTTTGACTGTCCCCCACTCACTGCCTCCTTCAATGCATTCCTCTTCACCAAAAAAATCCAAGCTTGACCACAGCAACGTTTCCAAACTATTTTCCACTTCAGAGAAGAAAAAGCTGACATTGCAGTATTTTTCTGTGACTCTGGGCATCTGTACGGCCAACACAAACAGTCAAGAATCATCTTCTTTCAGCCTGATTTTTTAAAACTCATCTGCTATTTGGCACAAACATTGGAAGACCCAGAAGAACCAGTGGAGTTTTTTGCAAGCAGTCATATCAAACCTGTTTGGTTTCTTGATTCAGCAAATGCCTGAACTTCAACTCACAGGAGGGAGAGCACTGCAGGCTTTTCCTACTCTTTGTTAGACACACAGAAGTGTAACAGGCACAAGCAGCTCCCTGGCAGGGCTCCATGGGTGCAGCCTTTCTGCTACACTACCTTGGAACAAGCCTCACCTCCTGATGAATATATCATACACAAAATTAACTTTAATTTGGCTGTGCTAGTTTTCTGCTGGCTGCACCTTCTGCCTCAGGGGGTGGGTAAGAGAAAAAAAAGAGGCAGGAATGTTTCTGCACCATGCACAGTTCATTTAGCTTGTTCTATCATAACACTGGTCTAAACCAATTCTGCCAGGGACAGTTTCTCAAGCTTAGATTTACAGCTATGCTCTGAGACTGCCATGATTGGCAAACATGGCTTGATTTGTTGTTTGGAACATCTTGAAATTTAGGATTATATTGGAGAATGACAGCTACAAACTTTTTCCTAGACATCCCAGCCAGGCCTGATATTTTCCCCAAAAAATAGCATTTTGGGAGTATAAACCCTTCAGGAATCTATCCAGGGACCTATCCTGGATATGCTGGGCCTACCTCTAGCTCCAGCCTTGAAGAAGAGAAGGGATACACCCATATCAGGTTTGCACATGACAACAAAGCAGGGGCAGAGTTGCCATGAGGGGCACTTTGGTAGGCCAGAAGAATTTGCCCATGATGCAGTATCAAACACCTGCTGAGCTTTTGACAAAAGCCTCACCAAGAATATTACGAGAAACCAACCTTGTATCTTCCAATGACACTTGACCAGATTCTTCATCCACTATGATTTTACAGTGATCTCCAGACACCAACTTGTTGCCAGGGAAAGATAAGTCACAGCCTTAAAAAGAAAGCAGATTTTCCAGCATGCTTAAAAATACACATTACACAGTCAGATCAGCATTCTACAAGGCTATAAATGCAACACAAACTGACTCATGTACATCTGCAATCGTTCAAAACTTCTACTGTCACACAGGCAGCAACAGTCTAGTGTGTGATACCTAAATACAAGACGTGAGATAGCCACATGTCCTGATAGAAACATTTCAACCATTTGAAGATGTTTCAGCTCTTTTTTTCCACCCAATCCTAGCTCTCAAAGATGGAAATCAAATCACAATTACTCTGAGATTTAGGGATATACATGAGAAGTGTCATGGCAATGCTGATGTGATGGAAACTCTCCTACCTACGATTCCAGGGCTCTGAGAAAATCCAGTTGTTTTGCTTCACTTTAACACTGAATATTCGAATCAACACTCAAGGTTCTCCACTGATCTCTCACAAACGACTCAAGCACTTACTTACACAAAAGCGGTAATTAACAACCATGATTCCCCTCCACCTAGTCAGACTATGGGTGCACTGATCTCAGCCTGCCCAACAATAGATCCAGAAGGACAGTAGTAGCCACTACCTCAAACAAGCAATTCTAATGCTCCTGAAGAGTCATAGGTATTGTTTATACAGTCACAATTTGGTATTCTAGTAACTATCCATTTTATTAATCCATTAGCCAAAAGCTAGGAAAGCAACCGAAGATGAAAGAACCCATTTTTTTTCTGCCAGACAACCCTCAAGGAGGAATCAGTTGGAAGAATTTACCCATAGCTTAATGATAAGCAATCTCAATAGATATCACCAAGTGTAAATTTGCAAAACATTTTTTCCTACAAGACACTATCTGCCTTTCTCACAGAGCTACAACATCTGGCGTTTGCTCACAACATTTACAGGATGTGACTGATCAGCCAAACAGCTCGAACTGACGAACAGGAAAAGAAAATTAGCACTGTCAAGGCTGAGTAAAAAAAAGTTTAAACACTTCAATCCTTGTTTCAAATACAGTTAAGCATGAAATACTTTAAAATAAAGGCAAGTAGTACAAGCCCTAGACTCTGGGAATAAAGCTTTCAAACCCACTTTCAGAGAAACTTTCAGTACTTGTTGGCAATCTTTGTGTGGCCAGAAGACTTAAGGGCTTTTATGTGGGTGTTTTCTTTTCTGCGAAGCCGAAGCATTTCGCATTGCAGTTCCAACTTATTTTAACCACAGAAACGAAAAGAGAATGTAAACAGGACCAAAGCACAAAAACTCTTCAGAATCAACAATCGTTCTTCCTTACTTGTACAAACTGCCACAGACTACCTGAAAGGCAAATTCACTTTGAAACGTGCCTGTGTCACAAGTTACCGAAAAAAGAAAAGCTCAGCATAAAACCACTTATTCACACAGCCAAGAGGTAGATTAGGAACACGGGACGGCCTGGCAAGCACTTTCAACAGCTGAAAGCACCAAACCCAAGCAGTTTCAGGCCACCTTCAATGCTGTAAAGGCCAGCAGGGGCGATGGCTGCTGTCCCCCAACACTGCCCGAGGCGTGCCTGTCCCACCTTTCTTCCGTCCGATGGTCCATTCTCTTTTCAGCAGCAGGACGTGCTCTGCCTCATCAGCACCCAACCGGATCAGCTTCCCCCAGGGCTGCGGCTGCTGCTGGCTCTGCTCGCCTCCTTCCGACTGCTCCATTTGGATTCACATCTGACAAACACAAACAAAGCGAACCCAAACCCCATCATCACACGGCACCCGGCGGGGCACAGGGTTCCCCGGCACGCCCGGGGCCGAGCCCTGCCCGCCGCCGCCCCGCAGCCCCTCGCAGCCCTGGGGGCTCCCCGGCCCGCCGCTCCCTTTTGTGCGGCGCCGCAGAGCCCTCCCTCCCGCTCGGCCCCCCGCAGCCAGCCCACCCCCTTCCCGGTGCCCCCACCCCGCAGGGCCGCTCCCCGCCCGAGCGGCACCGAGCCGTGGGAGCGAGCCGGGGCGGCCTCCGTCTGTCCGCTGCCTTCTCCGGAGCGGCGGCGGGGCGGCCGGCAAGGCCCGGGGGTGCCGCACCCCGCTCCGCGGCCCGTCAGCCCCCTCACCCCAGCGCCGCGGCCCGGGCGGCTCCTGTCAACAGACATTGCCCCATCAGCTGATGCGGCCGGGGCGGGGACAAAGAGCCCATTGGCCGGCGCACAGTAGAGGGGCGGGTCTTCCGCCGCCCACCACCGAAGCAGCGCCGTGCCGGCCGGAGCGCCCCAATTTCCGGTGAGGCTGCACCGCGCACCGCCCGTAGGGAGAAGCCGGGCTGCTGAGGGGCTGAGGCCGCAGCGAAGCCCGGGCGGACATCTTGGGTGTGGGCAGCCCGCCGGTCGGACAAGGCGCTCGCCGCCATCTTTGTTGCGGGCAGGGCGATTTTCCACCGGTAGCCGTGCGTGCCGGCAGCCGGCTGAGGTCTTTTCAGCGGTCACATCCAGTGAAAAATTGCTGTAGTTTAACTCTTGGATGTCGAGCAGCCATCGGTTTGCCAGCAGCGGCTAAATAAAGAGCATACATGCTGTTCCTGGGTCAGGCAAGGTAGGACTGAGGCAGGGTCAGTGCCTGCTGAGGGGATCACGCACGGGGCAGCCCCAGTTTTGCTCAGCAGACTCTTACAAACCACAATCTGACATTATCGGGGTAAGAGCAGGCGACAGAGCTTTCTGAACCTTCAGAAACCTCCCTTTGCTCTTTGTTGTCGCATCAGCCACCCCATTTCAATGTCCTCCATTTGGGGGTCCTTTCCCCCTTTGTGTAAAACACTATCACTGCTATCCACTTGTTGATCTGCTTGTTTATACTGGTTTTGTTTATTTTTCCTGGTATATTTGTATCACGTGCACTATAATTATTTTAGACCTATTAGCAGCCTGTATAAAGTGGCTTCTTAGCCAAACGAATCGTGGTCCTTTTGCACAGCATCAGTAGCAACCTCCTACTGATGGATTCCATTATCGTATTTACCTGAAAGAACAGTTCTGTGTTCATCAAAACAGGAGGAAGAAGAAGCTGAGCTATCCTGGATGTCCCTGCTTCTTAAATTAGTCATCTAACGCATACAGAAGCAGTGAACCCTCTTTTTCCCCTTCACTCAAATGATTTTGACATTTGGATTAAATGACAAGACACAAAAATGGAAACAAAACACTGAAAACAAAACCACTTGCGATTCTTGGCATTGATACTCCCATTTGGTTCACAGGCTTGAGCCCTCCAATTTTGATTTTTTACCTTTCCTGGAAGCCCTGCAGATCCCGTCGGCCACAGAAATCTCATGGTAACACCAGCCTGTGCAAGACAGCTGGACGGGGCCACTGATAGAAGCAAATTATTCAAATGCAGTAGTGTTTGGATCTGCAGTTTTATGCCTAACACACAGTATTGCTCCACAGTCCCAATGGTATGAGCCCCAGGTGTGGGAAAATGTATAAACACACGAGTCAAAATTGATGTGTGTGCTTAAGAGCTTTGTGTTATTGACCTTAGTCTGTAACTCTTGCCTTAGTAATAGTACTATGAAAAAATGGTTCTTTGAGACCTGAATGTCTGCATTCCTCCAAAAGGATTTGTCTGTAAAATACCCTGCTTGCTTTCAACTTTGTCCTCAGTGAGGAATAGAGCCTTTTATACGTTTGAAGAGAGGCACATCAATGGAAATTACAGTCACTCAAAAGCATTGTCATGGTGCTTCGTTTTTATTACTGCTCACAGTGACTAGTAATTGTTATCTCTGAGTGGCAGAGGAAAACCAGCACATGGGAGATGCAACTAACAGCCCAACAACCAAATCTTTTGTGTAAACTGTAGCATTAGCTGAGGGAGGAAGTTGTTTTGTTATACTGTGGCATTGAGAAAACGTATTTTCCAAATATTCCTGCCAAGAGATCCCTCTGCAATCATACCAAGGAATTACTGCACCTCGGTGATAGCACAGAGCAAGCAAACGATTGGTTCAGCTCCTGCAGCTCTCCCATAGTATCCATGTAAAAAGACAGCAAGTGAAACATACAGCTAGCTTAACGAGTCCTGTGTGGATAGGAGACTCAATTAAAATTAAATTATACAACAAATTAGGTTTTAAATGCTGCACTGCTTAGCCAGCCAGACAAATAATAGAGACGTACTGATCTGCTGCTATGTGCAGTTGACTGCTGTAACTGCTCTCCATGTACACTCACCACACTTCCCTCCCAGCTCGGGGTAGTTTTATACCACATTCCAAGTAATCCATCTCTCAACAGGCCCATTTTGTATTTGTCACCCTCCTGAGCTGGGCAGAATGGACAGGATCTCTTTCTAGAGACCACCTTTCCCATCTGTTCCCTCAGTTAATGTTTCTTTAGCAATATACCTCCCTCTTCTCTTTGTTTCTAGACTCCAGCTCATTCTAGATGGAATTAGTTTTCCAGCTCTGAACCGTGCAGGTATACATGTATTAGATTCAGGAGAAAAAGAAGCTACAAATATTGCTTCTTTTCCCCTACAAGTAGTGATGCACAGCAGTTTGAAAATACCCTGTGGTGGATCGATGGGTACAAGCTAGAAACTGTCACCTCTGATACCAGTTCTAGCAAAAGAAATTTAGGACATCCTTACAAAGTACAATATAAAAATCAGTTCAGTTGAAAAGGACCTGAAGGCAGCTACTCAAATCCTACTGTAAATTTTCCAATGCATTTGTATTGCATTAATGTTTGAAGCTCTCTATCACCCTGTTACAGATAACATTCAGAAAGACTGGTGCTATTTAATTTTCTCCTCAATTTTTTTTCACCTCTGGAGAAAGCAATATTAAATTCTTAATATCAGATCTGGCAAAAGCAACTTGGAAAACATATTTCATGATTAAACTAATAAGTATGTGTTCTGCATGGAAAATAAAGTATTTTAAATCATCCTAAGCCAGCAAGAGTAACATTATCCTACAGCCATCTTCAGCTGCGGTTTCCGACTGCTGGCTGCTTGTCTGTGGGTAATGAAAAAACAATTTTGTAGTGCAAAAGAAAACATACCAAGAACAGGCTTTAACTCAAGCATTTTTCCAAATACTGATAGCCCAGTCCTACAGATAATCTATGTTCCTGCCATCGTGTAAATGAGAATACACTAACATGAAGGGTTTTCCAAGTCAGGCAGCTGGCCCCAGATTTCTTCCTTATCATGTGGCAGAGAAAGGAAGGCAGCCAGAGACAGCATATGAAAAGGAAATAAGAAAAATGTCATTTATGTCCTTTTTCTTATACTGTTAATCCAGACGTCCATTACTGACCACTGCTAGAGTTTGGGACACTTTCAGACTAGGGGAAACCAGCATGGAATGACAAGGTTAAGCAGTGAGTTTCAGTACCTCCAAAGGAAGGATTCCCTGAGAAATGCAGAGGACCTTCCAGGAAAACAAACAAAACCAGCACACCAAAATCATGCACAGGTGAGCTAATGAAGCAGTGCAGTTCCCAGGGAGAAGATCCTCTCAGCAGGGACCATGGCTGAGCTTTGGTGCTGGGGGAGAAGAGGCAATGAGGAGAGTCTGCTCTGTGCTCAGTTGGCAAACAGAGATCAAAGATAATGCAATTATTGTTCACACTTCCCCAGTGAGCTTCACTGGATGCAGCACTGATCAGCAACATTCCCAGTTGTATTTGAAACCCCTTTGTAAATGCAGCCAGGTATTTCCCAAAGAGAGCTAATAATAATAATTTAAAAGAAACCTTACTGACATTTCTTTTTAGAAATTACTAACAACTAACTATTTTGTTACATTCAAATGGAATTTTAAAGCAGTATAAATACACCTTTTGGCATTATTTACATCCTTTTTTTCTTGCAGACTGAAGTGGGAAAGCAATTCAAATTCTTGCCTTTGGCACTTTTTAGTTTCCGAACATCAAACTCTGTAGGTAGCTTGTAAGCCCCAGCAGATGGTCTCTTCTGTCTAATAAAGAAAGCAATTCCACTTGATTAGAAAAATGAAATTATTCCTAATAGCCTTAGGTTTTCCAAGACATGAGTTTGGGTTTTTTTGTAGATCCAGGCACAGCCCTACAGTAAAGTCTTCCCCCATCTTACCTGACATGAGCCTGCTCTAGCCACGGGCATATAGACACACCCTGAGTCTCACTTTTCTTGGACCAGATTCAAACAGACCTTTTTAATGGTTCTTCTTGTCATTTATAGGTGATGGTCCAAGTTTTCTGTTCGATTGTTTAAACCTTGATGTTCAAGAAATCCTCTAGCACTTCCCCAGTCAGTCTTAGATTGACATGTTTAGTCTGAGGAAGTAAAAAACTGCATGTATTATCTCAGGATGAAAAACTGCCTACAGAAAAATTACATGAGTATTTCTGCAATGAATCCACAGAAGATTGGGAAAATGTACAGTCTGGTTAAAGAATTGATTGCATCAAAGGGGATTTTTAAAGTATTTCTTTCCTTTGCGTGTTTTGAAACGTACTTCCTCCAGGGGGTGCCAGATTAACATCACTGGAAAATAAAAGTGTGTGAATTATCCACACCAAGGACAGAACTGTCCATCCTGCACATTTCAGAGTGCCTTGTGAGTGATGCACCCTTCCAGTCTGAGCCAAAGGCTCCAGTGTCCAGAGTGAAATTTCGCAGCTGTTCACTTGTAAAACTGTTGACTTGAAGTCAGAAGCAGTGCTGACTGGTCCTACGATTAATGTCACACACATTCTCTGCCAGGTTCAGATAGGATATATCCCTCAGAAAAGAGCTTTAAGAGTGGCTGAGTGGAGAAATACATCCATCTTTGAAAAAAAGAGACCTTGGGGAGGGAAGAAGTAACAAATCCAGTGGCAGCTGTATGTAGCTTCAGCCAGCTTATGAGAAAGGACAGAAACCTGGACACAAGAACTAAAATGACACGGAAAAGCTGGAAAAAACATGGTCAGGAGTGTCATCAGGTTTTCTATAGGTCTTTAGAGAATGTCAGCTCTGAGTAGGATGTCTGTAAATGTCATTAAAGCAGAGGAGAAATTTCACTGGCTCAGAAAATATAGATCTATCACTTAAAACAGAAGCTTCGCTTTGAACAAGTGACCACTTTACTCTTAGGGAAATTGATCTGATCACTGTTCCCAGACAAAGGAGCAAGAAAAAAAGAAAATTGTTGAGAAGTTATATAATAATATCAAAACCTTTTTGACATTTCACTGCTTGTGTTTTTCTTTTATCTACACAGCAGCTGAAATAATCACACAGTCAAGCCATTCTGGATCCTGCAGAAATATTACTGAAGGAGTGCCTGGTTATCTTCTACTTGACAGTAAAATCTCCACTGGATAATTATTTAAGGAGAAAATTTCTGTGAGACTCCACTACTAAAAGACAAAATCTCTAATATATACTTAATTTGTCCTCTTGCAAATTTACTTTTCTTACTTTGAGATTAGCAACAACACTAGCAGTGAAAACCAACATAATTAATCCATAATATCATGTAAGTGTGGACATTGTCAGAATGAAAGAACACCCTGAATATTATATTAATCCATTATTAGAGTGATCTTGGACACCGGGCTGTCAGTTAACACCCTACTGAGGTGAAAAAGAGATGCTCATTATTCCAAAGAATCACCTCACTCAATTCTCAGCTACATTTAACAGCGAAGCCCCAGTGCCGTCGCTGATTGGCAACTTTGCATCAGCTTGAAATATGATCACTTGTCTAGACTTTGAATCGCTGTGGAAGCACAATGAATTCATGAACCAAAACCTTGAGTGCTGGGAGTGATTTCTGTGACCGTAGGGAGCTGTGCCTGGTGTAGGCACTGAACCAGAGACAACAGATAAGGTTTAGAAATCACTTGCAGTACATACCTAGAAGTCTAGTAATTGTTTTTGTAAATGACAACATGTCTTAAATTGCATCATCTTCAGACTAGACACTGGCATTAATGGAACATTTGACTTTATTTGTCACTCTCACTCAATGCCATATTCTAGAGACACATCAATATTTTTGTTTTGCGTTACTTTTGTAGATGCAGGCTTGCACACTAACCTGGTTTACACTGAACTGTCTCCTGAGAAAGGGAAGTGTCTGTCCTATATGTCCTGTACAGAGACAAAGGGTCCCATAACATCTTGTGTTGGCTTATTATTGGTAGGGAGTCAACACTGGGGGATGTGACAACATTTTTTATTTGTTATTTGATTTGTTAAAAATCCCTGCTGTGGATATTAAGAGGAAATCGGCCATAATTCAGGAGCAGTAGTTCTGATGGACAGTGAGATGGAAGGTTTCATATTAAAGCCTTAGGAGGCCAAAAAGAAAATTGAAAATCTGGAAGTATTGGCTGATGGGCACTATACTTTCATTATAAAGAACACCAAGCTCTATAAACCTCTTGGCGGGAGGGATAAGAGCAGAATGAAAACAGTGACCTTGAGAGCAGTGTCAGGCTAAAGAACAGTGGGTTTACAACAGAGGCCAAGTAGAGTAGAGGAAGAGGAAATGCAGGTCAAGACATCATCTTCAACTTCAACCTCGTTCCCAGCACTCCTAGTCAAAAAATGTCCACATTTATAGTTTCTTTCTGTAAACCAAACCAGGTACATGCTTTCAGTCCATCCATGAAACTGGAACCCCTAACTATGTTCTCTTTGCTTTGCATCTCTACTGCTGCATTATTCTCTTTGTTTTTGTCATTTGGTGTTTTGCCCCATTCCTTTTCCTAGGCAGTGCCTTGCTTTGAGCAGATCACTTTCTGTTTCCAACCCTCCTTTGATTCACCTCCTTTGATTCTCTAGTGCAGCAAGGAAAAAGCTATTCTATTAATTTTCCAAGACCTGTTTTGACCCAAGTCTATCCAACCTATCATTTTAATTAACACGTAAGGGTCAAAGCTCACCTCTTTCCTGCCACATTGCCAGTCTGTATCACCTCTTTGTTACATTTTCCCACATTTCCTCCTAAGCCTGGTCTCAGTCTAGAGAAGTCTTACTGTAGACCATTATTTGGAGTAGGCTTTGAGAAGCCAAAAAGCATATGTTATCTGCTGGCTAAGTCTGGAGGCAACTGGCTATGATTTATGGGGGTGTTGGAACACCCATAGCTCAGCATCCAAAGCCACTGAGAGCATGGGACAATGTGGGTGTTGGCACACCACCACCATGTGATTTTTCATATGTGAACACTGGCTACTTAAACCCCTGCATTCAGGTTCGACAGACTGTAAAATACTGAAAGTCACAATCCCAAAACATTGGTCTTGTTACTCGTTTTATGGCATTCTCATCTTTTACAGCAGTGTATATGTGGAGAGCAATGGTTCAAGGGCTCACCTAAATCATTGGTTTGCAGTTTATGGTCTGCAGAGCCTGGCAAGCCCATGAAAAACTTCTAAAGAGTCTGCAAAATGTGATTGAGAAAAAGAAAATTCATATGTGCCAGACAGCAATTTACATATGTGAAATTCCTGAAGGAGCCTGCTGTACTGCTGGAAATTTGTTTAGGGGTCCACAAATCAAAATGGTTGAAAAACCACTGACCTAAATCTTCTCCTGCAACAGCAAATGGCGTAGAACTGCAGCAATATGAGAACTTGGCACTAAGAAATGGCATGACAGCTAAGCAGCAAAAAATCTCTGCAGCTTCTCATGGATGTAAGTGGAAGCGAGTAGGACAGGCACATATCTGTTTTGCCTTTGTTGAGGGATTAGTGTTAAAACAGACACGGAGAATAAAAAGGGCAGCTCATCTCATTGCTAACTAAGTAATCTTGACTACAGATTACTGCATGCAACAAATTTGGAGATGGATGTGTTCCTTATACAGATTGGTCATTTCAAAGGGTGAACTTTCACTAATTTAAAAAAAAGAAATCCGACAAGGACAATCCCTATTAAGGCATCATGTCATTATTTCAGTAGATTCTCTGGAAATAAGCTTGTTTCTGTGCTAATTTTTCTTCTGGCAGAACCAATTCATTCTTGGCCTTTACAAGCTGGTCTTTTACATTTGATTCAAAATTGGATTTGGGCCTCTGGAGATATCTGATGTCAGCCTTCCTAATGTAGTGTCAACATGAAGACACAAAGAGATAAAAAGTCAGTTTCACTTAGAGTTTCCTTTTTCCAGGGTCTAATCTGGATTTTTCACTCTCTTTCACTTTTGCAGTCTGGACCATTGCATCTTGTCGTGAGTCACATTAGGTGAGAGGGCAAGAGAGTGCTTAGTCAACCTCCCTGGTTTATAGGCAGGGTCACTAACACAGCTGGAACACATACTTATGCCTCATGATATCACCTCATAAAACGATCACATAGCAGACAAATTTTAAGTGCATATTGGAAAAGCAGAAACTCTGGGGTCGGGGTGGCGCAGAGTGGAGGAAGGGTAAATGTAGGCTACAATGAGAAATAATGAGACTCACTTTGCTGGAGGAAATGGTCAAACATTAGCATTTCAATAGAAGAGGTCAAACCATTTCATCCAATACAGGATGTCATTCCCTGCAGACCAAGCTAATACAACCCATAACATCTGTACTCTGTACCACAGTTTTTAAATATGACATCCAAACTGAGGGTTGCTCCCCACAAAGACTTCTATTATTCTTCCTGCCTCTCTCCCTGGCCCAGCGTGCAGTCTGTGCTCATCTGGATCATATGAATTAAACAACTGAAAATGGGACACAAAGTAAAGAGAGCAAGAACACAGAATATCTCAGAGGTATTAAGGAAAACTGTAGCCACACTGCTCAGGACTTTCCTAACACACACAGAGAAAGACTGAATTACAATTCTTTGGAAAACCTTCGTTCTATCCCATCCAGGCAGGTTAATTTACTCATTTCCTGGAAGTGCAAAAATGCTGTGACCCAAAAAAACCAAAACCAGAACAACAAAAAAACCCTAGAAAACTCCCACAAAGCACAAAAAACAACACAAAGAAATGCAAGAAAACCAACACAAAACCCAAACAAACTCCCTTCCCTTCATTTCCCAATCTGCAGCACATTCACAGTCCAAACACCTAGAGGCTCAAACTTTACCACCACTGCAGAGCAGAAGGTAAAGCTGTTTTTTGCAGTGTCTTGCTTAGCATGTTATATTTCACAGAGGGAGTAGAGGAGGTATTTTGTTCCACTCATGGAACAGGTCTCACACATGGCAATTGAGACAGAATTTTAGTCTACGGATAGAACATCACCTTTCTGCCATGTTGCCTACGTTCTTAAAAATGTAAGGAACATCCTAATGTTCAAATAAGCTGTACAACTGTTCAGTTTTGTAGAAGTCTTGTGGATTTTCCTGGATGCTGTTTTCTCCTTTGCTTACACCTGTGTCTAATTTAACACCTTCTATCTCACTGTTTTCTCAGCAGTCACTGCCCAACAGCACATCCTCCCATCAGCTTAGCAGTGTAAACCAGCCAAGAGCAGATTAAACATTTGATTGGATTCAGCTGGATCTTTCTGCATTGTGGGAAGAGCAGACAAGCATTTGAATAGAGTTTCTGGGTGTTGGTCTGGACATCCACATCAATCCCTTGCCAGAAAGAGAAAAAGCAGCATCACATTTTTCACAGTGCTTTTCTTTAATGACATTTCCTTCCTTCCATTAAGCAAATGTCCAGGGGAGATAAATGAATTGCTTTGTATATCTAGAGGATCTCTGAAACCCTTGATCTAGGCTAAGTGTGGAAGAGTGAGAAAAATAGCAGGGAGCTGAATGGAGGAAGGAAATTTTAATACACAAATTCTCAGATTGAAAAAAATAATAAAGAGCTAGAAAATGGAGGTATGGCACAAGAAAATAACTCAGATATAGGGATACTCCAAAATAACGCAGCTGCTAGAGGAGAAAAAAACCAACACAAAAGGACCTCATGCAGCAAAGGAGAGTTGATGATCGGCAATGCTCAGAAATTTTAATATTGATGTGTAAAATTAAACCATGACAGCAGAACAGGCTTATCTGCAAGCGTCACGTTACTTCCCCTGGGATCACTACCTTCCCACTGGTGCTTCTGTCATCTTCTCCTCCCCCTCCAAATCTCACTTGACCTGAATTCT